>NW_027207510.1:0-292918 GCF_963455315.2 Globicephala melas | reverse complement strand
CTAAAAAACAAAGCAACAGAGCCTAGGGCACTTCCACTTATGGTCCTATAGCTTAGGGAAATTAAAATCAAAAAGACACAGCCACCCCAATGTTTGGGACGCCTCTGTTTACAAGAACCTCGTTTACCGTACAAGTTCAATATCACAGAAAGTGAAAAATGGATAAAGAACTTGTGGTACTTACGTACAATGCAGTATCACTCAGCAGTGAAATCTATGTCATCAGGCCCGTAGCAGCACAATGAGTGGATTCAGGTACGATGATTCTAACTGAAATAAGTCACACAGAAAAAGAAACATCATAAGATATCAGTAATACACGGAATGTAAACTTGGCTACACAGGAACTGAATTACAGAACAGAACAGGGTCTCAAATTTAGAAAACCAACTTATGCTTGTTTAAGGGTAAAGGTGAGTTGGGGTGCTGCATAAAACCAGAGATTGAAATGAGCACAGATAAAGTTCCTTAAGCCAAATATGGAATAGACAAGAGCTACTCCTTGCTCAACGAAATGGACTCAACACCGCATATTAAACGCCTAAGAATGTACCTGACTCTTAAGTATCTTAAAACCTATGGATTGCTATGTCTCCGAAAGAGAATCAAGCATGTGTACAGGGACATAAACGCAGCAGTGATAGGATTGGAGAGGTTCGGTGAGCAAATGAAGACCCTTTGAAGTCATATTGCATGGTACCCATTCCACGGGTTTCAACTACCCAGGTTTAAGGTATTCTTCCTTCAGCTAAAACATGCATGTGGAACCTAGAGTATGATCAACCATGTGATCGGGAGACGTGTTCAAATATGTCTCAGTTTTCGTACCCTGGTACTCGGGTGCAACATTCCAGACGCTTTACTAACACTCTCCCGACTTGGAGAGTCAGTCCCTTTAACCTCCTGTTTGGCCCAGTTTGCAATTTCTGCGGAAGATGAACAGGAATAGCGAGAACCAATGAGAGACTAGCTGGAGGTGTCTGGACGGGCAAATTTAACTCTCATTTCCCACCAGGAAGAGGAAATAACCAAAGGCTCAGCGTGCCGTGCCGGAACCAGATTAGGGCCTGAAGCCATCCTGCGGTGTTGCGGCCAGCTCACAAGAAAACGAGTTGAAGAAAGGAGCTCAGGGTCACTGTAATTCACAAACCTGCAGAGTTATAAATGACAACTATCGTCCAAAAATATACTGAAGTAAGGCTGCCAAGAGGACTTGAAAGCGGGGCAGAATTGCAGGAAACCGATTTCAGGAGGTAGACTGGAATTGCATTGAAAGCATAGGAAAAGAGGCAGAACGTCCACAATGATGCACTTGGCCAAAAAGGGCGTATGCGTTTTTTCCTGAATATATTCAGGAAAAAACGCATACGCCCTTTTTGGCCAACCAAGCAAGCTTGCAAAGGAAATCTGCACTACAATGAAGTCTCACTTCCCCCCGGTCAAAAGGGCCATCTGAAAAACGTGTAAAATCCAGAAAGGCAGGACAGGCCATGGAGAACTGGGAGCCTTGTTATGCTGATGGGCGGGATGTAAACTGCCAACAGACACTCGGGAGAAGTGTATGGTGTTTCCTGAAACATCTAAAAAACAAAGCAACAGAGCCTAGGGCACTTCCACTTATGGTCCTATAGCTTAGGGAAATTAAAATCAAAAAGACACAGCCACCCCAATGTTTGGGACGCCTCTGTTTACAAGAACCTCGTTTACCGTACAAGTTCAATATCACAGAAAGTGAAAAATGGATAAAGAACTTGTGGTACTTACGTACAATGCAGTATCACTCAGCAGTGAAATCTATGTCATCAGGCCCGTAGCAGCACAATGAGTGGATTCAGGTACGATGATTCTAACTGAAATAAGTCACACAGAAAAAGAAACATCATAAGATATCAGTAATACACGGAATGTAAACTTGGCTACACAGGAACTGAATTACAGAACAGAACAGGGTCTCAAATTTAGAAAACCAACTTATGCTTGTTTAAGGGTAAAGGTGAGTTGGGGTGCTGCATAAAACCAGAGATTGAAATGAGCACAGATAAAGTTCCTTAAGCCAAATATGGAATAGACAAGAGCTACTCCTTGCTCAACGAAATGGACTCAACACCGCATATTAAACGCCTAAGAATGTACCTGACTCTTAAGTATCTTAAAACCTATGGATTGCTATGTCTCCGAAAGAGAATCAAGCATGTGTACAGGGACATAAACGCAGCAGTGATAGGATTGGAGAGGTTCGGTGAGCAAATGAAGACCCTTTGAAGTCATATTGCATGGTACCCATTCCACGGGTTTCAACTACCCAGGTTTAAGGTATTCTTCCTTCAGCTAAAACATGCATGTGGAACCTAGAGTATGATCAACCATGTGATCGGGAGACGTGTTCAAATATGTCTCAGTTTTCGTACCCTGGTACTCGGGTGCAACATTCCAGACGCTTTACTAACACTCTCCCGACTTGGAGAGTCAGTCCCTTTAACCTCCTGTTTGGCCCAGTTTGCAATTTCTGCGGAAGATGAACAGGAATAGCGAGAACCAATGAGAGACTAGCTGGAGGTGTCTGGACGGGCAAATTTAACTCTCATTTCCCACCAGGAAGAGGAAATAACCAAAGGCTCAGCGTGCCGTGCCGGAACCAGATTAGGGCCTGAAGCCATCCTGCGGTGTTGCGGCCAGCTCACAAGAAAACGAGTTGAAGAAAGGAGCTCAGGGTCACTGTAATTCACAAACCTGCAGAGTTATAAATGACAACTATCGTCCAAAAATATACTGAAGTAAGGCTGCCAAGAGGACTTGAAAGCGGGGCAGAATTGCAGGAAACCGATTTCAGGAGGTAGACTGGAATTGCATTGAAAGCATAGGAAAAGAGGCAGAACGTCCACAATGATGCACTTGGCCAAAAAGGGCGTATGCGTTTTTTCCTGAATATATTCAGGAAAAAACGCATACGCCCTTTTTGGCCAACCAAGCAAGCTTGCAAAGGAAATCTGCACTACAATGAAGTCTCACTTCCCCCCGGTCAAAAGGGCCATCTGAAAAACGTGTAAAATCCAGAAAGGCAGGACAGGCCATGGAGAACTGGGAGCCTTGTTATGCTGATGGGCGGGATGTAAACTGCCAACAGACACTCGGGAGAAGTGTATGGTGTTTCCTGAAACATCTAAAAAACAAAGCAACAGAGCCTAGGGCACTTCCACTTATGGTCCTATAGCTTAGGGAAATTAAAATCAAAAAGACACAGCCACCCCAATGTTTGGGACGCCTCTGTTTACAAGAACCTCGTTTACCGTACAAGTTCAATATCACAGAAAGTGAAAAATGGATAAAGAACTTGTGGTACTTACGTACAATGCAGTATCACTCAGCAGTGAAATCTATGTCATCAGGCCCGTAGCAGCACAATGAGTGGATTCAGGTACGATGATTCTAACTGAAATAAGTCACACAGAAAAAGAAACATCATAAGATATCAGTAATACACGGAATGTAAACTTGGCTACACAGGAACTGAATTACAGAACAGAACAGGGTCTCAAATTTAGAAAACCAACTTATGCTTGTTTAAGGGTAAAGGTGAGTTGGGGTGCTGCATAAAACCAGAGATTGAAATGAGCACAGATAAAGTTCCTTAAGCCAAATATGGAATAGACAAGAGCTACTCCTTGCTCAACGAAATGGACTCAACACCGCATATTAAACGCCTAAGAATGTACCTGACTCTTAAGTATCTTAAAACGTATGGATTGCTATGTCTCCGAAAGAGAATCAAGCATGTGTACAGGGACATAAACGCAGCAGTGATAGGATTGGAGAGGTTCGGTGAGCAAATGAAGACCCTTTGAAGTCATATTGCATGGTACCCATTCCACGGGTTTCAACTACCCAGGTTTAAGGTATTCTTCCTTCAGCTAAAACATGCATGTGGAACCTAGAGTATGATCAACCATGTGATCGGGAGACGTGTTCAAATATGTCTCAGTTTTCGTACCCTGGTACTCGGGTGCAACATTCCAGACGCTTTACTAACACTCTCCCGACTTGGAGAGTCAGTCCCTTTAACCTCCTGTTTGGCCCAGTTTGCAATTTCTGCGGAAGATGAACAGGAATAGCGAGAACCAATGAGAGACTAGCTGGAGGTGTCTGGACGGGCAAATTTAACTCTCATTTCCCACCAGGAAGAGGAAATAACCAAAGGCTCAGCGTGCCGTGCCGGAACCAGATTAGGGCCTGAAGCCATCCTGCGGTGTTGCGGCCAGCTCACAAGAAAGCGAGTTGAAGAAAGGAGCTCAGGGGCACTGTAATTCACAAACCTGCAGAGTTATAAATGACAGCTGTCGTCCAAAAATATACTGAAGTAAGGCTGCCAAGAGGACTTGAAAGCGGGGCAGAATTGCAGGAAACCGATTTCAGGAGGTAGACTGGAATTGCATTGAAAGCATAGGAAAAGAGGCAGAACGTCCACAATGATGCACTTGGCCAAAAAGGGCGTATGCGTTTTTTCCTGAATATATTCAGGAAAAAACGCATACGCCCTTTTTGGCCAACCAAGCAAGCTTGCAAAGGAAATCTGCACTACAATGAAGTCTCACTTCCCCCCGGTCAAAAGGGCCATCTGAAAAAAGTGTAAAATCCAGAAAGGCAGGACAGGCCATGGAGAACTGGGAGCCTTGATATGCTGATGGGCGGGATGTAAACTGCCAACTGACACTCGGGAGAAGTGTATGGTGTTTCCTGAAACATCTAAAAAACAAAGCAACAGAGCCTAGGGCACTTCCACTTATGGTCCTATAGCTTAGGGAAATTAAAATCAAAAAGACACAGCCACCCCAATGTTTGGGACGCCTCTGTTTACAAGAACCTCGTTTACCGTACAAGTTCAATATCACAGAAAGTGAAAAATGGATAAAGAACTTGTGGTACTTACGTACAATGCAGTATCACTCAGCAGTGAAATCTATGTCATCAGGCCCGTAGCAGCACAATGAGTGGATTCAGGTACGATGATTCTAACTGAAATAAGTCACACAGAAAAAGAAACATCATAAGATATCAGTAATACACGGAATGTAAACTTGGCTACACAGGAACTGAATTACAGAACAGAACAGGGTCTCAAATTTAGAAAACCAACTTATGCTTGTTTAAGGGTAAAGGTGAGTTGGGGTGCTGCATAAAACCAGAGATTGAAATGAGCACAGATAAAGTTCCTTAAGCCAAATATGGAATAGACAAGAGCTACTCCTTGCTCAATGAAATGGACTCAACACCGCATATTAAACGCCTAAGAATGTACCTGACTCTTAAGTATCTTAAAACCTATGGATTGCTATGTCTCCGAAAGAGAATCAAGCATGTGTACAGGGACATAAACGCAGCAGTGATAGGATTGGAGAGGTTCGGTGAGCAAATGAAGACCCTTTGAAGTCATATTGCATGGTACCCATGCCACGGGTTTCAACTACCCAGGTTTAAGGTATTCTTCCTTCAGCTAAAACATGCATGTGGAACCTAGAGTATGATCAACCATGTGATCGGGAGACGTGTTCAAATATGTCTCAGTTTTCGTACCCTGGTACTCGGGTGCAACATTCCAGACGCTTTACTAACACTCTCCCGACTTGGAGAGTCAGTCCCTTTAACCTCCTGTTTGGCCCAGTTTGCAATTTCTGCGGAAGATGAACAGGAATAGCGAGAACCAATGAGAGACTAGCTGGAGGTGTCTGGACGGGCAAATTTAACTCTCATTTCCCACCAGGAAGAGGAAATAACCAAAGGCTCAGCGTGCCGTGCCGGAACCAGATTAGGGCCTGAAGCCATCCTGCGGTGTTGCGGCCAGCTCACAAGAAAACGAGTTGAAGAAAGGAGCTCAGGGGCACTGTAATTCACAAACCTGCAGAGTTATAAATGACAGCTGTCGTCCAAAAATATACTGAAGTAAGGCTGCCAAGAGGACTTGAAAGCGGGGCAGAATTGCAGGAAACCGATTTCAGGAGGTAGACTGGAATTGCATTGAAAGCATAGGAAAAGAGGCAGAACGTCCACAATGATGCACTTGGCCAAAAAGGGCGTATGCGTTTTTTCCTGAATATATTCAGGAAAAAACGCATACGCCCTTTTTGGCCAACCAAGCAAGCTTGCAAAGGAAATCTGCACTACAATGAAGTCTCACTTCCCCCCGGTCAAAAGGGCCATCTGAAAAAAGTGTAAAATCCAGAAAGGCAGGACAGGCCATGGAGAACTGGGAGCCTTGTTATGCTGATGGGCGGGATGTAAACTGCCAACAGACACTCGGGAGAAGTGTATGGTGTTTCCTGAAACATCTAAAAAACAAAGCAACAGAGCCTAGGGCACTTCCACTTATGGTCCTATAGCTTAGGGAAATTAAAATCAAAAAGACACAGCCACCCCAATGTTTGGGACGCCTCTGTTTACAAGAACCTCGTTTACCGTACAAGTTCAATATCACAGAAAGTGAAAAATGGATAAAGAACTTGTGGTACTTACGTACAATGCAGTATCACTCAGCAGTGAAATCTATGTCATCAGGCCCGTAGCAGCACAATGAGTGGATTCAGGTACGATGATTCTAACTGAAATAAGTCACACAGAAAAAGAAACATCATAAGATATCAGTAATACACGGAATGTAAACTTGGCTACACAGGAACTGAATTACAGAACAGAACAGGGTCTCAAATTTAGAAAACCAACTTATGCTTGTTTAAGGGTAAAGGTGAGTTGGGGTGCTGCATAAAACCAGAGATTGAAATGAGCACAGATAAAGTTCCTTAAGCCAAATATGGAATAGACAAGAGCTACTCCTTGCTCAACGAAATGGACTCAACACCGCATATTAAACGCCTAAGAATGTACCTGACTCTTAAGTATCTTAAAACCTATGGATTGCTATGTCTCCGAAAGAGAATCAAGCATGTGTACAGGGACATAAACGCAGCAGTGATAGGATTGGAGAGGTTCGGTGAGCAAATGAAGACCCTTTGAAGTCATATTGCATGGTACCCATTCCACGGGTTTCAACTACCCAGGTTTAAGGTATTCTTCCTTCAGCTAAAACATGCATGTGGAACCTAGAGTATGATCAACCATGTGATCGGGAGACGTGTTCAAATATGTCTCAGTTTTCGTACCCTGGTACTCGGGTGCAACATTCCAGACGCTTTACTAACACTCTCCCGACTTGGAGAGTCAGTCCCTTTAACCTCCTGTTTGGCCCAGTTTGCAATTTCTGCGGAAGATGAACAGGAATAGCGAGAACCAATGAGAGACTAGCTGGAGGTGTCTGGACGGGCAAATTTAACTCTCATTTCCCACCAGGAAGAGGAAATAACCAAAGGCTCAGCGTGCCGTGCCGGAACCAGATTAGGGCCTGAAGCCATCCTGCGGTGTTGCGGCCAGCTCACAAGAAAACGAGTTGAAGAAAGGAGCTCAGGGGCACTGTAATTCACAAACCTGCAGAGTTATAAATGACAACTATCGTCCAAAAATATACTGAAGTAAGGCTGCCAAGAGGACTTGAAAGCGGGGCAGAATTGCAGGAAACCGATTTCAGGAGGTAGACTGGAATTGCATTGAAAGCATAGGAAAAGAGGCAGAACGTCCACAATGATGCACTTGGCCAAAAAGGGCGTATGCGTTTTTTCCTGAATATATTCAGGAAAAAACGCATACGCCCTTTTTGGCCAACCAAGCAAGCTTGCAAAGGAAATCTGCACTACAATGAAGTCTCACTTCCCCCCGGTCAAAAGGGCCATCTGAAAAAAGTGTAAAATCCAGAAAGGCAGGACAGGCCATGGAGAACTGGGAGCCTTGTTATGCTGATGGGCGGGATGTAAACTGCCAACAGACACTCGGGAGAAGTGTATGGTGTTTCCTGAAACATCTAAAAAACAAAGCAACAGAGCCTAGGGCACTTCCACTTATGGTCCTATAGCTTAGGGAAATTAAAATCAAAAAGACACAGCCACCCCAATGTTTGGGACGCCTCTGTTTACAAGAACCTCGTTTACCGTACAAGTTCAATATCACAGAAAGTGAAAAATGGATAAAGAACTTGTGGTACTTACGTACAATGCAGTATCACTCAGCAGTGAAATCTATGTCATCAGGCCCGTAGCAGCACAATGAGTGGATTCAGGTACGATGATTCTAACTGAAATAAGTCACACAGAAAAAGAAACATCATAAGATATCAGTAATACACGGAATGTAAACTTGGCTACACAGGAACTGAATTACAGAACAGAACAGGGTCTCAAATTTAGAAAACCAACTTATGCTTGTTTAAGGGTAAAGGTGAGTTGGGGTGCTGCATAAAACCAGAGATTGAAATGAGCACAGATAAAGTTCCTTAAGCCAAATATGGAATAGACAAGAGCTACTCCTTGCTCAACGAAATGGACTCAACACCGCATATTAAACGCCTAAGAATGTACCTGACTCTTAAGTATCTTAAAACGTATGGATTGCTATGTCTCCGAAAGAGAATCAAGCATGTGTACAGGGACATAAACGCAGCAGTGATAGGATTGGAGAGGTTCGGTGAGCAAATGAAGACCCTTTGAAGTCATATTGCATGGTACCCATTCCACGGGTTTCAACTACCCAGGTTTAAGGTATTCTTCCTTCAGCTAAAACATGCATGTGGAACCTAGAGTATGATCAACCATGTGATCGGGAGACGTGTTCAAATATGTCTCAGTTTTCGTACCCTGGTACTCGGGTGCAACATTCCAGACGCTTTACTAACACTCTCCCGACTTGGAGAGTCAGTCCCTTTAACCTCCTGTTTGGCCCAGTTTGCAATTTCTGCGGAAGATGAACAGGAATAGCGAGAACCAATGAGAGACTAGCTGGAGGTGTCTGGACGGGCAAATTTAACTCTCATTTCCCACCAGGAAGAGGAAATAACCAAAGGCTCAGCGTGCCGTGCCGGAACCAGATTAGGGCCTGAAGCCATCCTGCGGTGTTGCGGCCAGCTCACAAGAAAACGAGTTGAAGAAAGGAGCTCAGGGGCACTGTAATTCACAAACCTGCAGAGTTATAAATGACAACTATCGTCCAAAAATATACTGAAGTAAGGCTGCCAAGAGGACTTGAAAGCGGGGCAGAATTGCAGGAAACCGATTTCAGGAGGTAGACTGGAATTGCATTGAAAGCATAGGAAAAGAGGCAGAACGTCCACAATGATGCACTTGGCCAAAAAGGGCGTATGCGTTTTTTCCTGAATATATTCAGGAAAAAACGCATACGCCCTTTTTGGCCAACCAAGCAAGCTTGCAAAGGAAATCTGCACTACAATGAAGTCTCACTTCCCCCCGGTCAAAAGGGCCATCTGAAAAAAGTGTAAAATCCAGAAAGGCAGGACAGGCCATGGAGAACTGGGAGCCTTGTTATGCTGATGGGCGGGATGTAAACTGCCAACAGACACTCGGGAGAAGTGTATGGTGTTTCCTGAAACATCTAAAAAACAAAGCAACAGAGCCTAGGGCACTTCCACTTATGGTCCTATAGCTTAGGGAAATTAAAATCAAAAAGACACAGCCACCCCAATGTTTGGGACGCCTCTGTTTACAAGAACCTCGTTTACCGTACAAGTTCAATATCACAGAAAGTGAAAAATGGATAAAGAACTTGTGGTACTTACGTACAATGCAGTATCACTCAGCAGTGAAATCTATGTCATCAGGCCCGTAGCAGCACAATGAGTGGATTCAGGTACGATGATTCTAACTGAAATAAGTCACACAGAAAAAGAAACATCATAAGATATCAGTAATACACGGAATGTAAACTTGGCTACACAGGAACTGAATTACAGAACAGAACAGGGTCTCAAATTTAGAAAACCAACTTATGCTTGTTTAAGGGTAAAGGTGAGTTGGGGTGCTGCATAAAACCAGAGATTGAAATGAGCACAGATAAAGTTCCTTAAGCCAAATATGGAATAGACAAGAGCTACTCCTTGCTCAATGAAATGGACTCAACACCGCATATTAAACGCCTAAGAATGTACCTGACTCTTAAGTATCTTAAAACCTATGGATTGCTATGTCTCCGAAAGAGAATCAAGCATGTGTACAGGGACATAAACGCAGCAGTGATAGGATTGGAGAGGTTCGGTGAGCAAATGAAGACCCTTTGAAGTCATATTGCATGGTACCCATGCCACGGGTTTCAACTACCCAGGTTTAAGGTATTCTTCCTTCAGCTAAAACATGCATGTGGAACCTAGAGTATGATCAACCATGTGATCGGGAGACGTGTTCAAATATGTCTCAGTTTTCGTACCCTGGTACTCGGGTGCAACATTCCAGACGCTTTACTAACACTCTCCCGACTTGGAGAGTCAGTCCCTTTAACCTCCTGTTTGGCCCAGTTTGCAATTTCTGCGGAAGATGAACAGGAATAGCGAGAACCAATGAGAGACTAGCTGGAGGTGTCTGGACGGGCAAATTTAACTCTCATTTCCCACCAGGAAGAGGAAATAACCAAAGGCTCAGCGTGCCGTGCCGGAACCAGATTAGGGCCTGAAGCCATCCTGCGGTGTTGCGGCCAGCTCACAAGAAAACGAGTTGAAGAAAGGAGCTCAGGGGCACTGTAATTCACAAACCTGCAGAGTTATAAATGACAGCTGTCGTCCAAAAATATACTGAAGTAAGGCTGCCAAGAGGACTTGAAAGCGGGGCAGAATTGCAGGAAACCGATTTCAGGAGGTAGACTGGAATTGCATTGAAAGCATAGGAAAAGAGGCAGAACGTCCACAATGATGCACTTGGCCAAAAAGGGCGTATGCGTTTTTTCCTGAATATATTCAGGAAAAAACGCATACGCCCTTTTTGGCCAACCAAGCAAGCTTGCAAAGGAAATCTGCACTACAATGAAGTCTCACTTCCCCCCGGTCAAAAGGGCCATCTGAAAAAAGTGTAAAATCCAGAAAGGCAGGACAGGCCATGGAGAACTGGGAGCCTTGTTATGCTGATGGGCGGGATGTAAACTGCCAACAGACACTCGGGAGAAGTGTATGGTGTTTCCTGAAACATCTAAAAAACAAAGCAACAGAGCCTAGGGCACTTCCACTTATGGTCCTATAGCTTAGGGAAATTAAAATCAAAAAGACACAGCCACCCCAATGTTTGGGACGCCTCTGTTTACAAGAACCTCGTTTACCGTACAAGTTCAATATCACAGAAAGTGAAAAATGGATAAAGAACTTGTGGTACTTACGTACAATGCAGTATCACTCAGCAGTGAAATCTATGTCATCAGGCCCGTAGCAGCACAATGAGTGGATTCAGGTACGATGATTCTAACTGAAATAAGTCACACAGAAAAAGAAACATCATAAGATATCAGTAATACACGGAATGTAAACTTGGCTACACAGGAACTGAATTACAGAACAGAACAGGGTCTCAAATTTAGAAAACCAACTTATGCTTGTTTAAGGGTAAAGGTGAGTTGGGGTGCTGCATAAAACCAGAGATTGAAATGAGCACAGATAAAGTTCCTTAAGCCAAATATGGAATAGACAAGAGCTACTCCTTGCTCAACGAAATGGACTCAACACCGCATATTAAACGCCTAAGAATGTACCTGACTCTTAAGTATCTTAAAACCTATGGATTGCTATGTCTCCGAAAGAGAATCAAGCATGTGTACAGGGACATAAACGCAGCAGTGATAGGATTGGAGAGGTTCGGTGAGCAAATGAAGACCCTTTGAAGTCATATTGCATGGTACCCATTCCACGGGTTTCAACTACCCAGGTTTAAGGTATTCTTCCTTCAGCTAAAACATGCATGTGGAACCTAGAGTATGATCAACCATGTGATCGGGAGACGTGTTCAAATATGTCTCAGTTTTCGTACCCTGGTACTCGGGTGCAACATTCCAGACGCTTTACTAACACTCTCCCGACTTGGAGAGTCAGTCCCTTTAACCTCCTGTTTGGCCCAGTTTGCAATTTCTGCGGAAGATGAACAGGAATAGCGAGAACCAATGAGAGACTAGCTGGAGGTGTCTGGACGGGCAAATTTAACTCTCATTTCCCACCAGGAAGAGGAAATAACCAAAGGCTCAGCGTGCCGTGCCGGAACCAGATTAGGGCCTGAAGCCATCCTGCGGTGTTGCGGCCAGCTCACAAGAAAACGAGTTGAAGAAAGGAGCTCAGGGGCACTGTAATTCACAAACCTGCAGAGTTATAAATGACAACTATCGTCCAAAAATATACTGAAGTAAGGCTGCCAAGAGGACTTGAAAGCGGGGCAGAATTGCAGGAAACCGATTTCAGGAGGTAGACTGGAATTGCATTGAAAGCATAGGAAAAGAGGCAGAACGTCCACAATGATGCACTTGGCCAAAAAGGGCGTATGCGTTTTTTCCTGAATATATTCAGGAAAAAACGCATACGCCCTTTTTGGCCAACCAAGCAAGCTTGCAAAGGAAATCTGCACTACAATGAAGTCTCACTTCCCCCCGGTCAAAAGGGCCATCTGAAAAAAGTGTAAAATCCAGAAAGGCAGGACAGGCCATGGAGAACTGGGAGCCTTGTTATGCTGATGGGCGGGATGTAAACTGCCAACAGACACTCGGGAGAAGTGTATGGTGTTTCCTGAAACATCTAAAAAACAAAGCAACAGAGCCTAGGGCACTTCCACTTATGGTCCTATAGCTTAGGGAAATTAAAATCAAAAAGACACAGCCACCCCAATGTTTGGGACGCCTCTGTTTACAAGAACCTCGTTTACCGTACAAGTTCAATATCACAGAAAGTGAAAAATGGATAAAGAACTTGTGGTACTTACGTACAATGCAGTATCACTCAGCAGTGAAATCTATGTCATCAGGCCCGTAGCAGCACAATGAGTGGATTCAGGTACGATGATTCTAACTGAAATAAGTCACACAGAAAAAGAAACATCATAAGATATCAGTAATACACGGAATGTAAACTTGGCTACACAGGAACTGAATTACAGAACAGAACAGGGTCTCAAATTTAGAAAACCAACTTATGCTTGTTTAAGGGTAAAGGTGAGTTGGGGTGCTGCATAAAACCAGAGATTGAAATGAGCACAGATAAAGTTCCTTAAGCCAAATATGGAATAGACAAGAGCTACTCCTTGCTCAACGAAATGGACTCAACACCGCATATTAAACGCCTAAGAATGTACCTGACTCTTAAGTATCTTAAAACCTATGGATTGCTATGTCTCCGAAAGAGAATCAAGCATGTGTACAGGGACATAAACGCAGCAGTGATAGGATTGGAGAGGTTCGGTGAGCAAATGAAGACCCTTTGAAGTCATATTGCATGGTACCCATTCCACGGGTTTCAACTACCCAGGTTTAAGGTATTCTTCCTTCAGCTAAAACATGCATGTGGAACCTAGAGTATGATCAACCATGTGATCGGGAGACGTGTTCAAATATGTCTCAGTTTTCGTACCCTGGTACTCGGGTGCAACATTCCAGACGCTTTACTAACACTCTCCCGACTTGGAGAGTCAGTCCCTTTAACCTCCTGTTTGGCCCAGTTTGCAATTTCTGCGGAAGATGAACAGGAATAGCGAGAACCAATGAGAGACTAGCTGGAGGTGTCTGGACGGGCAAATTTAACTCTCATTTCCCACCAGGAAGAGGAAATAACCAAAGGCTCAGCGTGCCGTGCCGGAACCAGATTAGGGCCTGAAGCCATCCTGCGGTGTTGCGGCCAGCTCACAAGAAAACGAGTTGAAGAAAGGAGCTCAGGGGCACTGTAATTCACAAACCTGCAGAGTTATAAATGACAACTATCGTCCAAAAATATACTGAAGTAAGGCTGCCAAGAGGACTTGAAAGCGGGGCAGAATTGCAGGAAACCGATTTCAGGAGGTAGACTGGAATTGCATTGAAAGCATAGGAAAAGAGGCAGAACGTCCACAATGATGCACTTGGCCAAAAAGGGCGTATGCGTTTTTTCCTGAATATATTCAGGAAAAAACGCATACGCCCTTTTTGGCCAACCAAGCAAGCTTGCAAAGGAAATCTGCACTACAATGAAGTCTCACTTCCCCCCGGTCAAAAGGGCCATCTGAAAAAAGTGTAAAATCCAGAAAGGCAGGACAGGCCATGGAGAACTGGGAGCCTTGTTATGCTGATGGGCGGGATGTAAACTGCCAACAGACACTCGGGAGAAGTGTATGGTGTTTCCTGAAACATCTAAAAAACAAAGCAACAGAGCCTAGGGCACTTCCACTTATGGTCCTATAGCTTAGGGAAATTAAAATCAAAAAGACACAGCCACCCCAATGTTTGGGACGCCTCTGTTTACAAGAACCTCGTTTACCGTACAAGTTCAATATCACAGAAAGTGAAAAATGGATAAAGAACTTGTGGTACTTACGTACAATGCAGTATCACTCAGCAGTGAAATCTATGTCATCAGGCCCGTAGCAGCACAATGAGTGGATTCAGGTACGATGATTCTAACTGAAATAAGTCACACAGAAAAAGAAACATCATAAGATATCAGTAATACACGGAATGTAAACTTGGCTACACAGGAACTGAATTACAGAACAGAACAGGGTCTCAAATTTAGAAAACCAACTTATGCTTGTTTAAGGGTAAAGGTGAGTTGGGGTGCTGCATAAAACCAGAGATTGAAATGAGCACAGATAAAGTTCCTTAAGCCAAATATGGAATAGACAAGAGCTACTCCTTGCTCAATGAAATGGACTCAACACCGCATATTAAACGCCTAAGAATGTACCTGACTCTTAAGTATCTTAAAACCTATGGATTGCTATGTCTCCGAAAGAGAATCAAGCATGTGTACAGGGACATAAACGCAGCAGTGATAGGATTGGAGAGGTTCGGTGAGCAAATGAAGACCCTTTGAAGTCATATTGCATGGTACCCATGCCACGGGTTTCAACTACCCAGGTTTAAGGTATTCTTCCTTCAGCTAAAACATGCATGTGGAACCTAGAGTATGATCAACCATGTGATCGGGAGACGTGTTCAAATATGTCTCAGTTTTCGTACCCTGGTACTCGGGTGCAACATTCCAGATGCTTTACTAACACTCTCCCGACTTGGAGAGTCAGTCCCTTTAACCTCCTGTTTGGCCCAGTTTGCAATTTCTGCGGAAGATGAACAGGAATAGCGAGAACCAATGAGAGACTAGCTGGAGGTGTCTGGACGGGCAAATTTAACTCTCATTTCCCACCAGGAAGAGGAAATAACCAAAGGCTCAGCGTGCCGTGCCGGAACCAGATTAGGGCCTGAAGCCATCCTGCGGTGTTGCGGCCAGCTCACAAGAAAACGAGTTGAAGAAAGGAGCTCAGGGGCACTGTAATTCACAAACCTGCAGAGTTATAAATGACAGCTGTCGTCCAAAAATATACTGAAGTAAGGCTGCCAAGAGGACTTGAAAGCGGGGCAGAATTGCAGGAAACCGATTTCAGGAGGTAGACTGGAATTGCATTGAAAGCATAGGAAAAGAGGCAGAACGTCCACAATGATGCACTTGGCCAAAAAGGGCGTATGCGTTTTTTCCTGAATATATTCAGGAAAAAACGCATACGCCCTTTTTGGCCAACCAAGCAAGCTTGCAAAGGAAATCTGCACTACAATGAAGTCTCACTTCCCCCCGGTCAAAAGGGCCATCTGAAAAAAGTGTAAAATCCAGAAAGGCAGGACAGGCCATGGAGAACTGGGAGCCTTGTTATGCTGATGGGCGGGATGTAAACTGCCAACAGACACTCGGGAGAAGTGTATGGTGTTTCCTGAAACATCTAAAAAACAAAGCAACAGAGCCTAGGCCACTTCCACTTATGGTCCTATAGCTTAGGGAAATTAAAATCAAAAAGACACAGCCACCCCAATGTTTGGGACGCCTCTGTTTACAAGAACCTCGTTTACCGTACAAGTTCAATATCACAGAAAGTGAAAAATGGATAAAGAACTTGTGGTACTTACGTACAATGCAGTATCACTCAGCAGTGAAATCTATGTCATCAGGCCCGTAGCAGCACAATGAGTGGATTCAGGTACGATGATTCTAACTGAAATAAGTCACACAGAAAAAGAAACATCATAAGATATCAGTAATACACGGAATGTAAACTTGGCTACACAGGAACTGAATTACAGAACAGAACAGGGTCTCAAATTTAGAAAACCAACTTATGCTTGTTTAAGGGTAAAGGTGAGTTGGGGTGCTGCATAAAACCAGAGATTGAAATGAGCACAGATAAAGTTCCTTAAGCCAAATATGGAATAGACAAGAGCTACTCCTTGCTCAACGAAATGGACTCAACACCGCATATTAAACGCCTAAGAATGTACCTGACTCTTAAGTATCTTAAAACGTATGGATTGCTATGTCTCCGCAAGAGAATCAAGCATGTGTACAGGGACATAAACGCAGCAGTGATAGGATTGGAGAGGTTCGGTGAGCAAATGAAGACCCTTTGAAGTCATATTGCATGGTACCCATGCCACGGGTTTCAACTACCCAGGTTTAAGGTATTCTTCCTTCAGCTAAAACATGCATGTGGAACCTAGAGTATGATCAACCATGTGATCGGGAGACGTGTTCAAATATGTCTCAGTTTTCGTACCCTGGTACTCGGGTGCAACATTCCAGACGCTTTACTAACACTCTCCCGACTTGGAGAGTCAGTCCCTTTAACCTCCTGTTTGGCCCAGTTTGCAATTTCTGCGGAAGATGAACAGGAATAGCGAGAACCAATGAGAGACTAGCTGGAGGTGTCTGGACGGGCAAATTTAACTCTCATTTCCCACCAGGAAGAGGAAATAACCAAAGGCTCAGCGTGCCGTGCCGGAACCAGATTAGGGCCTGAAGCCATCCTGCGGTGTTGCGGCCAGCTCACAAGAAAGCGAGTTGAAGAAAGGAGCTCAGGGGCACTGTAATTCACAAACCTGCAGAGTTATAAATGACAGCTATCGTCCAAAAATATACTGAAGTAAGGCTGCCAAGAGGACTTGAAAGCGGGGCAGAATTGCAGGAAACCGATTTCAGGAGGTAGACTGGAATTGCATTGAAAGCATAGGAAAAGAGGCAGAACGTCCACAATGATGCACTTGGCCAAAAAGGGCGTATGCGTTTTTTCCTGAATATATTCAGGAAAAAACGCATACGCCCTTTTTGGCCAACCAAGCAAGCTTGCAAAGGAAATCTGCACTACAATGAAGTCTCACTTCCCCCCGGTCAAAAGGGCCATCTGAAAAAAGTGTAAAATCCAGAAAGGCAGGACAGGCCATGGAGAACTGGGAGCCTTGTTATGCTGATGGGCGGGATGTAAACTGCCAACAGACACTCGGGAGAAGTGTATGGTGTTTCCTGAAACATCTAAAAAACAAAGCAACAGAGCCTAGGGCACTTCCACTTATGGTCCTATAGCTTAGGGAAATTAAAATCAAAAAGACACAGCCACCCCAATGTTTGGGACGCCTCTGTTTACAAGAACCTCGTTTACCGTACAAGTTCAATATCACAGAAAGTGAAAAATGGATAAAGAACTTGTGGTACTTACGTACAATGCAGTATCACTCAGCAGTGAAATCTATGTCATCAGGCCCGTAGCAGCACAATGAGTGGATTCAGGTACGATGATTCTAACTGAAATAAGTCACACAGAAAAAGAAACATCATAAGATATCAGTAATACACGGAATGTAAACTTGGCTACACAGGAACTGAATTACAGAACAGAACAGGGTCTCAAATTTAGAAAACCAACTTATGCTTGTTTAAGGGTAAAGGTGAGTTGGGGTGCTGCATAAAACCAGAGATTGAAATGAGCACAGATAAAGTTCCTTAAGCCAAATATGGAATAGACAAGAGCTACTCCTTGCTCAACGAAATGGACTCAACACCGCATATTAAACGCCTAAGAATGTACCTGACTCTTAAGTATCTTAAAACCTATGGATTGCTATGTCTCCGAAAGAGAATCAAGCATGTGTACAGGGACATAAACGCAGCAGTGATAGGATTGGAGAGGTTCGGTGAGCAAATGAAGACCCTTTGAAGTCATATTGCATGGTACCCATTCCACGGGTTTCAACTACCCAGGTTTAAGGTATTCTTCCTTCAGCTAAAACATGCATGTGGAACCTAGAGTATGATCAACCATGTGATCGGGAGACGTGTTCAAATATGTCTCAGTTTTCGTACCCTGGTACTCGGGTGCAACATTCCAGACGCTTTACTAACACTCTCCCGACTTGGAGAGTCAGTCCCTTTAACCTCCTGTTTGGCCCAGTTTGCAATTTCTGCGGAAGATGAACAGGAATAGCGAGAACCAATGAGAGACTAGCTGGAGGTGTCTGGACGGGCAAATTTAACTCTCATTTCCCACCAGGAAGAGGAAATAACCAAAGGCTCAGCGTGCCGTGCCGGAACCAGATTAGGGCCTGAAGCCATCCTGCGGTGTTGCGGCCAGCTCACAAGAAAACGAGTTGAAGAAAGGAGCTCAGGGGCACTGTAATTCACAAACCTGCAGAGTTATAAATGACAGCTGTCGTCCAAAAATATACTGAAGTAAGGCTGCCAAGAGGACTTGAAAGCGGGGCAGAATTGCAGGAAACCGATTTCAGGAGGTAGACTGGAATTGCATTGAAAGCATAGGAAAAGAGGCAGAACGTCCACAATGATGCACTTGGCCAAAAAGGGCGTATGCGTTTTTTCCTGAATATATTCAGGAAAAAACGCATACGCCCTTTTTGGCCAACCAAGCAAGCTTGCAAAGGAAATCTGCACTACAATGAAGTCTCACTTCCCCCCGGTCAAAAGGGCCATCTGAAAAAAGTGTAAAATCCAGAAAGGCAGGACAGGCCATGGAGAACTGGGAGCCTTGTTATGCTGATGGGCGGGATGTAAACTGCCAACAGACACTCGGGAGAAGTGTATGGTGTTTCCTGAAACATCTAAAAAACAAAGCAACAGAGCCTAGGGCACTTCCACTTATGGTCCTATAGCTTAGGGAAATTAAAATCAAAAAGACACAGCCACCCCAATGTTTGGGACGCCTCTGTTTACAAGAACCTCGTTTACCGTACAAGTTCAATATCACAGAAAGTGAAAAATGGATAAAGAACTTGTGGTACTTACGTACAATGCAGTATCACTCAGCAGTGAAATCTATGTCATCAGGCCCGTAGCAGCACAATGAGTGGATTCAGGTACGATGATTCTAACTGAAATAAGTCACACAGAAAAAGAAACATCATAAGATATCAGTAATACACGGAATGTAAACTTGGCTACACAGGAACTGAATTACAGAACAGAACAGGGTCTCAAATTTAGAAAACCAACTTATGCTTGTTTAAGGGTAAAGGTGAGTTGGGGTGCTGCATAAAACCAGAGATTGAAATGAGCACAGATAAAGTTCCTTAAGCCAAATATGGAATAGACAAGAGCTACTCCTTGCTCAACGAAATGGACTCAACACCGCATATTAAACGCCTAAGAATGTACCTGACTCTTAAGTATCTTAAAACCTATGGATTGCTATGTCTCCGAAAGAGAATCAAGCATGTGTACAGGGACATAAACGCAGCAGTGATAGGATTGGAGAGGTTCGGTGAGCAAATGAAGACCCTTTGAAGTCATATTGCATGGTACCCATGCCACGGGTTTCAACTACCCAGGTTTAAGGTATTCTTCCTTCAGCTAAAACATGCATGTGGAACCTAGAGTATGATCAACCATGTGATCGGGAGACGTGTTCAAATATGTCTCAGTTTTCGTACCCTGGTACTCGGGTGCAACATTCCAGACGCTTTACTAACACTCTCCCGACTTGGAGAGTCAGTCCCTTTAACCTCCTGTTTGGCCCAGTTTGCAATTTCTGCGGAAGATGAACAGGAATAGCGAGAACCAATGAGAGACTAGCTGGAGGTGTCTGGACGGGCAAATTTAACTCTCATTTCCCACCAGGAAGAGGAAATAACCAAAGGCTCAGCGTGCCGTGCCGGAACCAGATTAGGGCCTGAAGCCATCCTGCGGTGTTGCGGCCAGCTCACAAGAAAACGAGTTGAAGAAAGGAGCTCAGGGGCACTGTAATTCACAAACCTGCAGAGTTATAAATGACAACTATCGTCCAAAAATATACTGAAGTAAGGCTGCCAAGAGGACTTGAAAGCGGGGCAGAATTGCAGGAAACCGATTTCAGGAGGTAGACTGGAATTGCATTGAAAGCATAGGAAAAGAGGCAGAACGTCCACAATGATGCACTTGGCCAAAAAGGGCGTATGCGTTTTTTCCTGAATATATTCAGGAAAAAACGCATACGCCCTTTTTGGCCAACCAAGCAAGCTTGCAAAGGAAATCTGCACTACAATGAAGTCTCACTTCCCCCCGGTCAAAAGGGCCATCTGAAAAAAGTGTAAAATCCAGAAAGGCAGGACAGGCCATGGAGAACTGGGAGCCTTGTTATGCTGATGGGCGGGATGTAAACTGCCAACAGACACTCGGGAGAAGTGTATGGTGTTTCCTGAAACATCTAAAAAACAAAGCAACAGAGCCTAGGGCACTTCCACTTATGGTCCTATAGCTTAGGGAAATTAAAATCAAAAAGACACAGCCACCCCAATGTTTGGGACGCCTCTGTTTACAAGAACCTCGTTTACCGTACAAGTTCAATATCACAGAAAGTGAAAAATGGATAAAGAACTTGTGGTACTTACGTACAATGCAGTATCACTCAGCAGTGAAATCTATGTCATCAGGCCCGTAGCAGCACAATGAGTGGATTCAGGTACGATGATTCTAACTGAAATAAGTCACACAGAAAAAGAAACATCATAAGATATCAGTAATACACGGAATGTAAACTTGGCTACACAGGAACTGAATTACAGAACAGAACAGGGTCTCAAATTTAGAAAACCAACTTATGCTTGTTTAAGGGTAAAGGTGAGTTGGGGTGCTGCATAAAACCAGAGATTGAAATGAGCACAGATAAAGTTCCTTAAGCCAAATATGGAATAGACAAGAGCTACTCCTTGCTCAACGAAATGGACTCAACACCGCATATTAAACGCCTAAGAATGTACCTGACTCTTAAGTATCTTAAAACGTATGGATTGCTATGTCTCCGAAAGAGAATCAAGCATGTGTACAGGGACATAAACGCAGCAGTGATAGGATTGGAGAGGTTCGGTGAGCAAATGAAGACCCTTTGAAGTCATATTGCATGGTACCCATTCCACGGGTTTCAACTACCCAGGTTTAAGGTATTCTTCCTTCAGCTAAAACATGCATGTGGAACCTAGAGTATGATCAACCATGTGATCGGGAGACGTGTTCAAATATGTCTCAGTTTTCGTACCCTGGTACTCGGGTGCAACATTCCAGACGCTTTACTAACACTCTCCCGACTTGGAGAGTCAGTCCCTTTAACCTCCTGTTTGGCCCAGTTTGCAATTTCTGCGGAAGATGAACAGGAATAGCGAGAACCAATGAGAGACTAGCTGGAGGTGTCTGGACGGGCAAATTTAACTCTCATTTCCCACCAGGAAGAGGAAATAACCAAAGGCTCAGCGTGCCGTGCCGGAACCAGATTAGGGCCTGAAGCCATCCTGCGGTGTTGCGGCCAGCTCACAAGAAAGCGAGTTGAAGAAAGGAGCTCAGGGGCACTGTAATTCACAAACCTGCAGAGTTATAAATGACAGCTGTCGTCCAAAAATATACTGAAGTAAGGCTGCCAAGAGGACTTGAAAGCGGGGCAGAATTGCAGGAAACCGATTTCAGGAGGTAGACTGGAATTGCATTGAAAGCATAGGAAAAGAGGCAGAACGTCCACAATGATGCACTTGGCCAAAAAGGGCGTATGCGTTTTTTCCTGAATATATTCAGGAAAAAACGCATACGCCCTTTTTGGCCAACCAAGCAAGCTTGCAAAGGAAATCTGCACTACAATGAAGTCTCACTTCCCCCCGGTCAAAAGGGCCATCTGAAAAAAGTGTAAAATCCAGAAAGGCAGGACAGGCCATGGAGAACTGGGAGCCTTGATATGCTGATGGGCGGGATGTAAACTGCCAACTGACACTCGGGAGAAGTGTATGGTGTTTCCTGAAACATCTAAAAAACAAAGCAACAGAGCCTAGGGCACTTCCACTTATGGTCCTATAGCTTAGGGAAATTAAAATCAAAAAGACACAGCCACCCCAATGTTTGGGACGCCTCTGTTTACAAGAACCTCGTTTACCGTACAAGTTCAATATCACAGAAAGTGAAAAATGGATAAAGAACTTGTGGTACTTACGTACAATGCAGTATCACTCAGCAGTGAAATCTATGTCATCAGGCCCGTAGCAGCACAATGAGTGGATTCAGGTACGATGATTCTAACTGAAATAAGTCACACAGAAAAAGAAACATCATAAGATATCAGTAATACACGGAATGTAAACTTGGCTACACAGGAACTGAATTACAGAACAGAACAGGGTCTCAAATTTAGAAAACCAACTTATGCTTGTTTAAGGGTAAAGGTGAGTTGGGGTGCTGCATAAAACCAGAGATTGAAATGAGCACAGATAAAGTTCCTTAAGCCAAATATGGAATAGACAAGAGCTACTCCTTGCTCAATGAAATGGACTCAACACCGCATATTAAACGCCTAAGAATGTACCTGACTCTTAAGTATCTTAAAACCTATGGATTGCTATGTCTCCGAAAGAGAATCAAGCATGTGTACAGGGACATAAACGCAGCAGTGATAGGATTGGAGAGGTTCGGTGAGCAAATGAAGACCCTTTGAAGTCATATTGCATGGTACCCATGCCACGGGTTTCAACTACCCAGGTTTAAGGTATTCTTCCTTCAGCTAAAACATGCATGTGGAACCTAGAGTATGATCAACCATGTGATCGGGAGACGTGTTCAAATATGTCTCAGTTTTCGTACCCTGGTACTCGGGTGCAACATTCCAGATGCTTTACTAACACTCTCCCGACTTGGAGAGTCAGTCCCTTTAACCTCCTGTTTGGCCCAGTTTGCAATTTCTGCGGAAGATGAACAGGAATAGCGAGAACCAATGAGAGACTAGCTGGAGGTGTCTGGACGGGCAAATTTAACTCTCATTTCCCACCAGGAAGAGGAAATAACCAAAGGCTCAGCGTGCCGTGCCGGAACCAGATTAGGGCCTGAAGCCATCCTGCGGTGTTGCGGCCAGCTCACAAGAAAACGAGTTGAAGAAAGGAGCTCAGGGGCACTGTAATTCACAAACCTGCAGAGTTATAAATGACAGCTGTCGTCCAAAAATATACTGAAGTAAGGCTGCCAAGAGGACTTGAAAGCGGGGCAGAATTGCAGGAAACCGATTTCAGGAGGTAGACTGGAATTGCATTGAAAGCATAGGAAAAGAGGCAGAACGTCCACAATGATGCACTTGGCCAAAAAGGGCGTATGCGTTTTTTCCTGAATATATTCAGGAAAAAACGCATACGCCCTTTTTGGCCAACCAAGCAAGCTTGCAAAGGAAATCTGCACTACAATGAAGTCTCACTTCCCCCCGGTCAAAAGGGCCATCTGAAAAAAGTGTAAAATCCAGAAAGGCAGGACAGGCCATGGAGAACTGGGAGCCTTGTTATGCTGATGGGCGGGATGTAAACTGCCAACAGACACTCGGGAGAAGTGTATGGTGTTTCCTGAAACATCTAAAAAACAAAGCAACAGAGCCTAGGGCACTTCCACTTATGGTCCTATAGCTTAGGGAAATTAAAATCAAAAAGACACAGCCACCCCAATGTTTGGGACGCCTCTGTTTACAAGAACCTCGTTTACCGTACAAGTTCAATATCACAGAAAGTGAAAAATGGATAAAGAACTTGTGGTACTTACGTACAATGCAGTATCACTCAGCAGTGAAATCTATGTCATCAGGCCCGTAGCAGCACAATGAGTGGATTCAGGTACGATGATTCTAACTGAAATAAGTCACACAGAAAAAGAAACATCATAAGATATCAGTAATACACGGAATGTAAACTTGGCTACACAGGAACTGAATTACAGAACAGAACAGGGTCTCAAATTTAGAAAACCAACTTATGCTTGTTTAAGGGTAAAGGTGAGTTGGGGTGCTGCATAAAACCAGAGATTGAAATGAGCACAGATAAAGTTCCTTAAGCCAAATATGGAATAGACAAGAGCTACTCCTTGCTCAACAAAATGGACTCAACACCGCATATTAAACGCCTAAGAATGTACCTGACTCTTAAGTATCTTAAAACCTATGGATTGCTATGTCTCTGAAAGAGAATCAAGCATGTGTACAGGGACATAAACGCAGCAGTGATAGGATTGGAGAGGTTCGGTGAGCAAATGAAGACCCTTTGAAGTCATATTGCATGGTACCCATTCCACGGGTTTCAACTACCCAGGTTTAAGGTATTCTTCCTTCAACTAAAACATGCATGTGGAACCTAGAGTATGATCAACCATGTGATCGGGAGACGTGTTCAAATATGTCTCAGTTTTCGTACCCTGGTACTCGGGTGCAACATTCCAGACGCTTTACTAACACTCTCCCGACTTGGAGAGTCAGTCCCTTTAACCTCCTGTTTGGCCCAGTTTGCAATTTCTGCGGAAGATGAACAGGAATAGCGAGAACCAATGAGAGACTAGCTGGAGGTGTCTGGACGGGCAAATTTAACTCTCATTTCCCACCAGGAAGAGGAAATAACCAAAGGCTCAGCGTGCCGTGCCGGAACCAGATTAGGGCCTGAAGCCATCCTGCGGTGTTGCGGCCAGCTCACAAGAAAACGAGTTGAAGAAAGGAGCTCAGGGGCACTGTAATTCACAAACCTGCAGAGTTATAAATGACAACTATCGTCCAAAAATATACTGAAGTAAGGCTGCCAAGAGGACTTGAAAGCGGGGCAGAATTGCAGGAAACCGATTTCAGGAGGTAGACTGGAATTGCATTGAAAGCATAGGAAAAGAGGCAGAACGTCCACAATGATGCACTTGGCCAAAAAGGGCGTATGCGTTTTTTCCTGAATATATTCAGGAAAAAACGCATACGCCCTTTTTGGCCAACCAAGCAAGCTTGCAAAGGAAATCTGCACTACAATGAAGTCTCACTTCCCCCCGGTCAAAAGGGCCATCTGAAAAAAGTGTAAAATCCAGAAAGGCAGGACAGGCCATGGAGAACTGGGAGCCTTGTTATGCTGATGGGCGGGATGTAAACTGCCAACAGACACTCGGGAGAAGTGTATGGTGTTTCCTGAAACATCTAAAAAACAAAGCAACAGAGCCTAGGGCACTTCCACTTATGGTCCTATAGCTTAGGGAAATTAAAATCAAAAAGACACAGCCACCCCAATGTTTGGGACGCCTCTGTTTACAAGAACCTCGTTTACCGTACAAGTTCAATATCACAGAAAGTGAAAAATGGATAAAGAACTTGTGGTACTTACGTACAATGCAGTATCACTCAGCAGTGAAATCTATGTCATCAGGCCCGTAGCAGCACAATGAGTGGATTCAGGTACGATGATTCTAACTGAAATAAGTCACACAGAAAAAGAAACATCATAAGATATCAGTAATACACGGAATGTAAACTTGGCTACACAGGAACTGAATTACAGAACAGAACAGGGTCTCAAATTTAGAAAACCAACTTATGCTTGTTTAAGGGTAAAGGTGAGTTGGGGTGCTGCATAAAACCAGAGATTGAAATGAGCACAGATAAAGTTCCTTAAGCCAAATATGGAATAGACAAGAGCTACTCCTTGCTCAACGAAATGGACTCAACACCGCATATTAAACGCCTAAGAATGTACCTGACTCTTAAGTATCTTAAAACGTATGGATTGCTATGTCTCCGAAAGAGAATCAAGCATGTGTACAGGGACATAAACGCAGCAGTGATAGGATTGGAGAGGTTCGGTGAGCAAATGAAGACCCTTTGAAGTCATATTGCATGGTACCCATTCCACGGGTTTCAACTACCCAGGTTTAAGGTATTCTTCCTTCAGCTAAAACATGCATGTGGAACCTAGAGTATGATCAACCATGTGATCGGGAGACGTGTTCAAATATGTCTCAGTTTTCGTACCCTGGTACTCGGGTGCAACATTCCAGACGCTTTACTAACACTCTCCCGACTTGGAGAGTCAGTCCCTTTAACCTCCTGTTTGGCCCAGTTTGCAATTTCTGCGGAAGATGAACAGGAATAGCGAGAACCAATGAGAGACTAGCTGGAGGTGTCTGGACGGGCAAATTTAACTCTCATTTCCCACCAGGAAGAGGAAATAACCAAAGGCTCAGCGTGCCGTGCCGGAACCAGATTAGGGCCTGAAGCCATCCTGCGGTGTTGCGGCCAGCTCACAAGAAAGCGAGTTGAAGAAAGGAGCTCAGGGGCACTGTAATTCACAAACCTGCAGAGTTATAAATGACAGCTATCGTCCAAAAATATACTGAAGTAAGGCTGCCAAGAGGACTTGAAAGCGGGGCAGAATTGCAGGAAACCGATTTCAGGAGGTAGACTGGAATTGCATTGAAAGCATAGGAAAAGAGGCAGAACGTCCACAATGATGCACTTGGCCAAAAAGGGCGTATGCGTTTTTTCCTGAATATATTCAGGAAAAAACGCATACGCCCTTTTTGGCCAACCAAGCAAGCTTGCAAAGGAAATCTGCACTACAATGAAGTCTCACTTCCCCCCGGTCAAAAGGGCCATCTGAAAAAAGTGTAAAATCCAGAAAGGCAGGACAGGCCATGGAGAACTGGGAGCCTTGATATGCTGATGGGCGGGATGTAAACTGCCAACTGACACTCGGGAGAAGTGTATGGTGTTTCCTGAAACATCTAAAAAACAAAGCAACAGAGCCTAGGGCACTTCCACTTATGGTCCTATAGCTTAGGGAAATTAAAATCAAAAAGACACAGCCACCCCAATGTTTGGGACGCCTCTGTTTACAAGAACCTCGTTTACCGTACAAGTTCAATATCACAGAAAGTGAAAAATGGATAAAGAACTTGTGGTACTTACGTACAATGCAGTATCACTCAGCAGTGAAATCTATGTCATCAGGCCCGTAGCAGCACAATGAGTGGATTCAGGTACGATGATTCTAACTGAAATAAGTCACACAGAAAAAGAAACATCATAAGATATCAGTAATACACGGAATGTAAACTTGGCTACACAGGAACTGAATTACAGAACAGAACAGGGTCTCAAATTTAGAAAACCAACTTATGCTTGTTTAAGGGTAAAGGTGAGTTGGGGTGCTGCATAAAACCAGAGATTGAAATGAGCACAGATAAAGTTCCTTAAGCCAAATATGGAATAGACAAGAGCTACTCCTTGCTCAACGAAATGGACTCAACACCGCATATTAAACGCCTAAGAATGTACCTGACTCTTAAGTATCTTAAAACCTATGGATTGCTATGTCTCCGAAAGAGAATCAAGCATGTGTACAGGGACATAAACGCAGCAGTGATAGGATTGGAGAGGTTCGGTGAGCAAATGAAGACCCTTTGAAGTCATATTGCATGGTACCCATGCCACGGGTTTCAACTACCCAGGTTTAAGGTATTCTTCCTTCAGCTAAAACATGCATGTGGAACCTAGAGTATGATCAACCATGTGATCGGGAGACGTGTTCAAATATGTCTCAGTTTTCGTACCCTGGTACTCGGGTGCAACATTCCAGACGCTTTACTAACACTCTCCCGACTTGGAGAGTCAGTCCCTTTAACCTCCTGTTTGGCCCAGTTTGCAATTTCTGCGGAAGATGAACAGGAATAGGGAGAACCAATGAGAGACTAGCTGGAGGTGTCTGGACGGGCAAATTTAACTCTCATTTCCCACCAGGAAGAGGAAATAACCAAAGGCTCAGCGTGCCGTGCCGGAACCAGATTAGGGCCTGAAGCCATCCTGCGGTGTTGCGGCCAGCTCACAAGAAAGCGAGTTGAAGAAAGGAGCTCAGGGGCACTGTAATTCACAAACCTGCAGAGTTATAAATGACAGCTATCGTCCAAAAATATACTGAAGTAAGGCTGCCAAGAGGACTTGAAAGCGGGGCAGAATTGCAGGAAACCGATTTCAGGAGGTAGACTGGAATTGCATTGAAAGCATAGGAAAAGAGGCAGAACGTCCACAATGATGCACTTGGCCAAAAAGGGCGTATGCGTTTTTTCCTGAATATATTCAGGAAAAAACGCATACGCCCTTTTTGGCCAACCAAGCAAGCTTGCAAAGGAAATCTGCACTACAATGAAGTCTCACTTCCCCCCGGTCAAAAGGGCCATCTGAAAAAAGTGTAAAATCCAGAAAGGCAGGACAGGCCATGGAGAACTGGGAGCCTTGTTATGCTGATGGGCGGGATGTAAATTGCCAACAGACACTCGGGAGAAGTGTATGGTGTTTCCTGAAACATCTAAAAAACAAAGCAACAGAGCCTAGGCCACTTCCACTTATGGTCCTATAGCTTAGGGAAATTAAAATCAAAAAGACACAGCCACCCCAATGTTTGGGACGCCTCTGTTTACAAGAACCTCGTTTACCGTACAAGTTCAATATCACAGAAAGTGAAAAATGGATAAAGAACTTGTGGTACTTACGTACAATGCAGTATCACTCAGCAGTGAAATCTATGTCATCAGGCCCGTAGCAGCACAATGAGTGGATTCAGGTACGATGATTCTAACTGAAATAAGTCACACAGAAAAAGAAACATCATAAGATATCAGTAATACACGGAATGTAAACTTGGCTACACAGGAACTGAATTACAGAACAGAACAGGGTCTCAAATTTAGAAAACCAACTTATGCTTGTTTAAGGGTAAAGGTGAGTTGGGGTGCTGCATAAAACCAGAGATTGAAATGAGCACAGATAAAGTTCCTTAAGCCAAGTATGGAATAGACAAGAGCTACTCCTTGCTCAACGAAATGGACTCAACACCGCATATTAAACGCCTAAGAATGTACCTGACTCTTAAGTATCTTAAAACCTATGGATTGCTATGTCTCCGAAAGAGAATCAAGCATGTGTACAGGGACATAAACGCAGCAGTGATAGGATTGGAGAGGTTCGGTGAGCAAATGAAGACCCTTTGAAGTCATATTGCATGGTACCCATTCCACGGGTTTCAACTACCCAGGTTTAAGGTATTCTTCCTTCAGCTAAAACATGCATGTGGAACCTAGAGTATGATCAACCATGTGATCGGGAGACGTGTTCAAATATGTCTCAGTTTTCGTACCCTGGTACTCGGGTGCAACATTCCAGACGCTTTACTAACACTCTCCCGACTTGGAGAGTCAGTCCCTTTAACCTCCTGTTTGGCCCAGTTTGCAATTTCTGCGGAAGATGAACAGGAATAGCGAGAACCAATGAGAGACTAGCTGGAGGTGTCTGGACGGGCAAATTTAACTCTCATTTCCCACCAGGAAGAGGAAATAACCAAAGGCTCAGCGTGCCGTGCCGGAACCAGATTAGGGCCTGAAGCCATCCTGCGGTGTTGCGGCCAGGTCACAAGAAAACGAGTTGAAGAAAGGAGCTCAGGGGCACTGTAATTCACAAACCTGCAGAGTTATAAATGACAGCTATCGTCCAAAAATATACTGAAGTAAGGCTGCCAAGAGGACTTGAAAGCGGGGCAGAATTGCAGGAAACCGATTTCAGGAGGTAGACTGGAATTGCATTGAAAGCATAGGAAAAGAGGCAGAACGTCCACAATGATGCACTTGGCCAGAAAGGGCGTATGCGTTTTTTCCTGAATATATTCAGGAAAAAACGCATACGCCCTTTTTGGCCAACCAAGCAAGCTTGCAAAGGAAATCTGCACTACAATGAAGTCTCACTTCCCCCCGGTCAAAAGGGCCATCTGAAAAAAGTGTAAAATCCAGAAAGGCAGGACAGGCCATGGAGAACTGGGAGCCTTGTTATGCTGATGGGCGGGATGTAAATTGCCAACAGACACTCGGGAGAAGTGTATGGTGTTTCCTGAAACATCTAAACAACAAAGCAACAGAACCTAGGCCACTTCCACTTATGGTCCTATAGCTTAGGGAAATTAAAATCAAAAAGACACAGCCACCCCAATGTTTGGGACGCCTCTGTTTACAAGAACCTCGTTTACCGTACAAGTTCAATATCACAGAAAGTGAAAAATGGATAAAGAACTTGTGGTACTTACGTACAATGCAGTATCACTCAGCAGTGAAATCTATGTCATCAGGCCCGTAGCAGCACAATGAGTGGATTCAGGTACGATGATTCTAACTGAAATAAGTCACACAGAAAAAGAAACATCATAAGATATCAGTAATACACGGAATGTAAACTTGGCTACACAGGAACTGAATTACAGAACAGAACAGGGTCTCAAATTTAGAAAACCAACTTATGCTTGTTTAAGGGTAAAGGTGAGTTGGGGTGCTGCATAAAACCAGAGATTGAAATGAGCACAGATAAAGTTCCTTAAGCCAAGTATGGAATAGACAAGAGCTACTCCTTGCTCAACGAAATGGACTCAACACCGCATATTAAACGCCTAAGAATGTACCTGACTCTTAAGTATCTTAAAACCTATGGATTGCTATGTCTCCGAAAGAGAATCAAGCATGTGTACAGGGACATAAACGCAGCAGTGATAGGATTGGAGAGGTTCGGTGAGCAAATGAAGACCCTTTGAAGTCATATTGCATGGTACCCATTCCACGGGTTTCAACTACCCAGGTTTAAGGTATTCTTCCTTCAGCTAAAACATGCATGTGGAACCTAGAGTATGATCAACCATGTGATCGGGAGACGTGTTCAAATATGTCTCAGTTTTCGTACCCTGGTACTCGGGTGCAACATTCCAGACGCTTTACTAACACTCTCCCGACTTGGAGAGTCAGTCCCTTTAACCTCCTGTTTGGCCCAGTTTGCAATTTCTGCGGAAGATGAACAGGAATAGCGAGAACCAATGAGAGACTAGCTGGAGGTGTCTGGACGGGCAAATTTAACTCTCATTTCCCACCAGGAAGAGGAAATAACCAAAGGCTCAGCGTGCCGTGCCGGAACCAGATTAGGGCCTGAAGCCATCCTGCGGTGTTGCGGCCAGCTCACAAGAAAACGAGTTGAAGAAAGGAGCTCAGGGGCACTGTAATTCACAAACCTGCAGAGTTATAAATGACAGCTATCGTCCAAAAATATACTGAAGTAAGGCTGCCAAGAGGACTTGAAAGCGGGGCAGAATTGCAGGAAACCGATTTCAGGAGGTAGACTGGAATTGCATTGAAAGCATAGGAAAAGAGGCAGAACGTCCACAATGATGCACTTGGCCAGAAAGGGCGTATGCGTTTTTTCCTGAATATATTCAGGAAAAAACGCATACGCCATTTTTGGCCAACCAAGCAAGCTAGCAAAGGAAATCTGCACTACAATGAAGTCTCACTTCCCCCCGGTCAAAAGGGCCATCTGAAAAAAGTGTAAAATCCAGAAAGGCAGGACAGGCCATGGAGAACTGGGAGCCTTGTTATGCTGATGGGCGGGACGTAAATTGCCAACAGACACTCGGGAGAAGTGTATGGTGTTTCCTGAAACATCTAAAAAACAAAGCAACAGAGCCTAGGGCACTTCCACTTATGGTCCTATAGCTTAGGGAAATTAAAATCAAAAAGACACAGCCACCCCAATGTTTGGGACGCCTCTGTTTACAAGAACCTCGTTTACCGTACAAGTTCAATATCACAGAAAGTGAAAAATGGATAAAGAACTTGTGGTACTTACGTACAATGCAGTATCACTCAGCAGTGAAATCTATGTCATCAGGCCCGTAGCAGCACAATGAGTGGATTCAGGTACGATGATTCTAACTGAAATAAGTCACACAGAAAAAGAAACATCATAAGATATCAGTAATACACGGAATGTAAACTTGGCTACACAGGAACTGAATTACAGAACAGAACAGGGTCTCAAATTTAGAAAACCAACTTATGCTTGTTTAAGGGTAAAGGTGAGTTGGGGTGCTGCATAAAACCAGAGATTGAAATGAGCACAGATAAAGTTCCTTAAGCCAAATATGGAATAGACAAGAGCTACTCCTTGCTCAATGAAATGGACTCAACACCCCATATTAAACGCCTAAGAATGTACCTGACTCTTAAGTATCTTAAAACCTATGGATTGCTATGTCTCCGAAAGAGAATCAAGCATGTGTACAGGGACATAAACGCAGCAGTGATAGGATTGGAGAGGTTCGGTGAGCAAATGAAGACCCTTTGAAGTCATATTGCATGGTACCCATTCCACGGGTTTCAACTACCCAGGTTTAAGGTATTCTTCCTTCAGCTAAAACATGCATGTGGAACCTAGAGTATGATCAACCATGTGATCGGGAGACGTGTTCAAATATGTCTCAGTTTTCGTACCCTGGTACTCGGGTGCAACATTCCAGACGCTTTACTAACACTCTCCCGACTTGGAGAGTCAGTCCCTTTAACCTCCTGTTTGGCCCAGTTTGCAATTTCTGCGGAAGATGAACAGGAATAGCGAGAACCAATGAGAGACTAGCTGGAGGTGTCTGGACGGGCAAATTAACTCTCATTTCCCACCAGGAAGAGGAAATAACCAAAGGCTCAGCGTGCCGTGCCGGAACCAGATTAGGGCCTGAAGCCATCCTGCGGTGTTGCGGCCAGCTCACAAGAAAACGAGTTGAAGAAAGGAGCTCAGGGGCACTGTAATTCACAAACCTGCAGAGTTATAAATGACAACTATCGTCTAAAAATATACTGAAGTAAGGCTGCCAAGAGGACTTGAAAGCGGGGCAGAATTGCAGGAAACCGATTTCAGGAGGTAGACTGGAATTGCATTGAAAGCATAGGAAAAGAGGCAGAACGTCCACAATGATGCACTTGGCCAGAAAGGGCGTATGCGTTTTTTCCTGAATATATTCAGGAAAAAACGCATACGCCCTTTTTGGCCAACCAAGCAAGCTTGCAAAGGAAATCTGCACTACAATGAAGTCTCACTTCCCCCCGGTCAAAAGGGCCATCTGAAAAAAGTGTAAAATCCAGAAAGGCAGGACAGGCCATGGAGAACTGGGAGCCTTGTTATGCTGATGGGCGGGATGTAAACTGCCAACAGACACTCGGGAGAAGTGTATGGTGTTTCCTGAAACATCTAAAAAACAAAGCAACAGAGCCTAGGGCACTTCCACTTATGGTCCTATAGCTTAGGGAAATTAAAATCAAAAAGACACAGCCACCCCAATGTTTGGGACGCCTCTGTTTACAAGAACCTCGTTTACCGTACAAGTTCAATATCACAGAAAGTGAAAAATGGATAAAGAACTTGTGGTACTTACGTACAATGCAGTATCACTCAGCAGTGAAATCTATGTCATCAGGCCCGTAGCAGCACAATGAGTGGATTCAGGTACGATGATTCTAACTGAAATAAGTCACACAGAAAAAGAAACATCATAAGATATCAGTAATACACGGAATGTAAACTTGGCTACACAGGAACTGAATTACAGAACAGAACAGGGTCTCAAATTTAGAAAACCAACTTATGCTTGTTTAAGGGTAAAGGTGAGTTGGGGTGCTGCATAAAACCAGAGATTGAAATGAGCACAGATAAAGTTCCTTAAGCCAAATATGGAATAGACAAGAGCTACTCCTTGCTCAACGAAATGGACTCAACACCGCATATTAAACGCCTAAGAATGTACCTGACTCTTAAGTATCTTAAAACCTATGGATTGCTATGTCTCCGAAAGAGAATCAAGCATGTGTACAGGGACATAAACGCAGCAGTGATAGGATTGGAGAGGTTTGGTGAGCAAATGAAGACCCTTTGAAGTCATATTGCATGGTACCCATTCCACGGGTTTCAACTACCCAGGTTTAAGGTATTCTTCCTTCAGCTAAAACATGCATGTGGAACCTAGAGTATGATCAACCATGTGATCGGGAGACGTGTTCAAATATGTCTCAGTTTTCGTACCCTGGTACTCGGGTGCAACATTCCAGACGCTTTACTAACACTCTCCCCACTTGGAGAGTCAGCGCCTTTAACCTCCTGTTTGGCCCAGTTTGCAATTTCTGCGGAAGATGAACAGGAATAGCGAGAACCAATGAGAGACTAGCTGGAGGTGTCTGGACGGGCAAATTTAACTCTCATTTCCCACCAGGAAGAGGAAATAACCAAAGGCTCAGCGTGCCGTGCCGGAACCAGATTAGGGCCTGAAGCCATCCTGCGGTGTTGCAGCCAGCTCACAAGAAAGCGAGTTGAAGAAAGGAGCTCAGGGGCACTGTAATTCACAAACCTGCAGAGTTATAAATGACAGCTATCGTCCAAAAATATACTGAAGTAAGGCTGCCAAGAGGACTTGAAAGCGGGGCAGAATTGCAGGAAACCGATTTCAGGAGGTAGACTGGAATTGCATTGAAAGCATAGGAAAAGAGGCAGAACGTCCACAATGATGCACTTGGCCAAAAAGGGCGTATGCGTTTTTTCCTGAATATATTCAGGGAAAAACGCATACGCCCTTTTTGGCCAACCAAGCAAGCTTGCAAAGGAAATCTGCACTACAATGAAGTCTCACTTCCCGCCGGTCAAAAGGGCCATCTGAAAAAAGTGTAAAATCCAGAAAGGCAGGACAGGCCATGGAGAACTGGGAGCCTTGTTATGCTGATGGACGGGACGTAAACTGCCAACAGACACTCGGGAGAAGTGTATGGTGTTTCCTGAAACATCTAAACAACAAAGCAACAGAGCCTAGGGCACTTCCACTTATGGTCCTATAGCTTAGGGAAATTAAAATCAAAAAGACACAGCCACCCCAATGTTTGGGACGCCTCTGTTTACAAGAACCTCGTTTACCGTACAAGTTCAATATCACAGAAAGTGAAAAATGGATAAAGAACTTGTGGTACTTACGTACAATGCAGTATCACTCAGCAGTGCAATCTATGCCATCAGGCCCGTAGCAGCACAATGAGTGGATTCAGGTACGATGATTCTAACTGAAATAAGTCACACAGAAAAAGAAACATCATAAGATATCAGTAATACACGGAATGTAAACTTGGCTACACAGGAACTGAATTACAGAACAGAACAGGGTCTCAAATTTAGAAAACCAACTTATGCTTGTTTAAGGGTAAAGGTGAGTTGGGGTGCTGCATAAAACCAGAGATTGAAATGAGCACAGATAAAGTTCCTTAAGCCAAATATGGAATAGACAAGAGCTACTCCTTGCTCAACGAAATGGACTCAACACCGCATATTAAACGCCTAAGAATGTACCTGACTCTTAAGTATCTTAAAACCTATGGATTGCTATGTCTCCGAAAGAGAATCAAGCATGTGTACAGGGACATAAACGCAGCAGTGATAGGATTGGAGAGGTTCGGTGAGCAAATGAAGACCCTTTGAAGTCATATTGCATGGTACCCATGCCACGGGTTTCAACTACCCAGGTTTAAGGTATTCTTCCTTCAGCTAAAACATGCATGTGGAACCTAGAGTATGATCAACCATGTGATCGGGAGACGTGTTCAAATATGTCTCAGTTTTCGTACCCTGGTACTCGGGTGCAACATTCCAGACGCTTTACTAACACTCTCCCGACTTGGAGAGTCAGTCCCTTTAACCTCCTGTTTGGCCCAGTTTGCAATTTCTGCGGAAGATGAACAGGAATAGCGAGAACCAATGAGAGACTAGCTGGAGGTGTCTGGACGGGCAAATTTAACTCTCATTTCCCACCAGGAAGAGGAAATAACCAAAGGCTCAGCGTGCCGTGCCGGAACCAGATTAGGGCCTGAAGCCATCCTGCGGTGTTGCGGCCAGCTCACAAGAAAGCGAGTTGAAGAAAGGAGCTCAGGGGCACTGTAATTCACAAACCTGCAGAGTTATAAATGACAGCTATCGTCCAAAAATATACTGAAGTAAGGCTGCCAAGAGGACTTGAAAGCGGGGCAGAATTGCAGGAAACCGATTTCAGGAGGTAGACTGGAATTGCATTGAAAGCATAGGAAAAGAGGCAGAACGTCCACAATGATGCACTTGGCCAAAAAGGGCGTATGCGTTTTTTCCTGAATATATTCAGGAAAAAACGCATACGCCCTTTTTGGCCAACCAAGCAAGCTTGCAAAGGAAATCTGCACTACAATGAAGTCTCACTTCCCCCCGGTCAAAAGGGCCATCTGAAAAAAGTGTAAAATCCAGAAAGGCAGGACAGGCCATGGAGAACTGGGAGCCTTGTTATGCTGATGGGCGGGATGTAAACTGCCAACAGACACTCGGGAGAAGTGTATGGTGTTTCCTGAAACATCTAAAAAACAAAGCAACAGAGCCTAGGCCACTTCCACTTATGGTCCTATAGCTTAGGGAAATTAAAATCAAAAAGACACAGCCACCCCAATGTTTGGGACGCCTCTGTTTACAAGAACCTCGTTTACCGTACAAGTTCAATATCACAGAAAGTGAAAAATGGATAAAGAACTTGTGGTACTTACGTACAATGCAGTATCACTCAGCAGTGAAATCTATGTCATCAGGCCCGTAGCAGCACAATGAGTGGATTCAGGTACGATGATTCTAACTGAAATAAGTCACACAGAAAAAGAAACATCATAAGATATCAGTAATACACGGAATGTAAACTTGGCTACACAGGAACTGAATTACAGAACAGAACAGGGTCTCAAATTTAGAAAACCAACTTATGCTTGTTTAAGGGTAAAGGTGAGTTGGGGTGCTGCATAAAACCAGAGATTGAAATGAGCACAGATAAAGTTCCTTAAGCCAAATATGGAATAGACAAGAGCTACTCCTTGCTCAACGAAATGGACTCAACACCGCATATTAAACGCCTAAGAATGTACCTGACTCTTAAGTATCTTAAAACCTATGGATTGCTATGTCTCCGAAAGAGAATCAAGCATGTGTACAGGGACATAAACGCAGCAGTGATAGGATTGGAGAGGTTCGGTGAGCAAATGAAGACCCTTTGAAGTCATATTGCATGGTACCCATGCCACGGGTTTCAACTACCCAGGTTTAAGGTATTCTTCCTTCAGCTAAAACATGCATGTGGAACCTAGAGTATGATCAACCATGTGATCGGGAGACGTGTTCAAATATGTCTCAGTTTTCGTACCCTGGTACTCGGGTGCAACATTCCAGACGCTTTACTAACACTCTCCCGACTTGGAGAGTCAGTCCCTTTAACCTCCTGTTTGGCCCAGTTTGCAATTTCTGCGGAAGATGAACAGGAATAGCGAGAACCAATGAGAGACTAGCTGGAGGTGTCTGGACGGGCAAATTTAACTCTCATTTCCCACCAGGAAGAGGAAATAACCAAAGGCTCAGCGTGCCGTGCCGGAACCAGATTAGGGCCTGAAGCCATCCTGCGGTGTTGCGGCCAGCTCACAAGAAAGCGAGTTGAAGAAAGGAGCTCAGGGGCACTGTAATTCACAAACCTGCAGAGTTATAAATGACAGCTATCGTCCAAAAATATACTGAAGTAAGGCTGCCAAGAGGACTTGAAAGCGGGGCAGAATTGCAGGAAACCGATTTCAGGAGGTAGACTGGAATTGCATTGAAAGCATAGGAAAAGAGGCAGAACGTCCACAATGATGCACTTGGCCAAAAAGGGCGTATGCGTTTTTTCCTGAATATATTCAGGAAAAAACGCATACGCCCTTTTTGGCCAACCAAGCAAGCTTGCAAAGGAAATCTGCACTACAATGAAGTCTCACTTCCCCCCGGTCAAAAGGGCCATCTGAAAAAAGTGTAAAATCCAGAAAGGCAGGACAGGCCATGGAGAACTGGGAGCCTTGTTATGCTGATGGGCGGGATGTAAACTGCCAACAGACACTCGGGAGAAGTGTATGGTGTTTCCTGAAACATCTAAAAAACAAAGCAACAGAGCCTAGGGCACTTCCACTTATGGTCCTATAGCTTAGGGAAATTAAAATCAAAAAGACACAGCCACCCCAATGTTTGGGACGCCTCTGTTTACAAGAACCTCGTTTACCGTACAAGTTCAATATCACAGAAAGTGAAAAATGGATAAAGAACTTGTGGTACTTACGTACAATGCAGTATCACTCAGCAGTGAAATCTATGTCATCAGGCCCGTAGCAGCACAATGAGTGGATTCAGGTACGATGATTCTAACTGAAATAAGTCACACAGAAAAAGAAACATCATAAGATATCAGTAATACACGGAATGTAAACTTGGCTACACAGGAACTGAATTACAGAACAGAACAGGGTCTCAAATTTAGAAAACCAACTTATGCTTGTTTAAGGGTAAAGGTGAGTTGGGGTGCTGCATAAAACCAGAGATTGAAATGAGCACAGATAAAGTTCCTTAAGCCAAATATGGAATAGACAAGAGCTACTCCTTGCTCAACGAAATGGACTCAACACCGCATATTAAACGCCTAAGAATGTACCTGACTCTTAAGTATCTTAAAACCTATGGATTGCTATGTCTCCGAAAGAGAATCAAGCATGTGTACAGGGACATAAACGCAGCAGTGATAGGATTGGAGAGGTTCGGTGAGCAAATGAAGACCCTTTGAAGTCATATTGCATGGTACCCATGCCACGGGTTTCAACTACCCAGGTTTAAGGTATTCTTCCTTCAGCTAAAACATGCATGTGGAACCTAGAGTATGATCAACCATGTGATCGGGAGACGTGTTCAAATATGTCTCAGTTTTCGTACCCTGGTACTCGGGTGCAACATTCCAGACGCTTTACTAACACTCTCCCCACTTGGAGAGTCAGTCCCTTTAACCTCCTGTTTGGCCCAGTTTGCAATTTCTGCGGAAGATGAACAGGAATAGCGAGAACCAATGAGAGACTAGCTGGAGGTGTCTGGACGGGCAAATTTAACTCTCATTTCCCACCAGGAAGAGGAAATAACCAAAGGCTCAGCGTGCCGTGCCGGAACCAGATTAGGGCCTGAAGCCATCCTGCGGTGTTGCGGCCAGCTCACAAGAAAGCGAGTTGAAGAAAGGAGCTCAGGGGCACTGTAATTCACAAACCTGCAGAGTTATAAATGACAGCTATCGTCCAAAAATATACTGAAGTAAGGCTGCCAAGAGGACTTGAAAGCGGGGCAGAATTGCAGGAAACCGATTTCAGGAGGTAGACTGGAATTGCATTGAAAGCATAGGAAAAGAGGCAGAACGTCCACAATGATGCACTTGGCCAAAAAGGGCGTATGCGTTTTTTCCTGAATATATTCAGGAAAAAACGCATACGCCCTTTTTGGCCAACCAAGCAAGCTTGCAAAGGAAATCTGCACTACAATGAAGTCTCACTTCCCCCCGGTCAAAAGGGCCATCTGAAAAAAGTGTAAAATCCAGAAAGGCAGGACAGGCCATGGAGAACTGGGAGCCTTGTTATGCTGATGGGCGGGATGTAAACTGCCAACAGACACTCGGGAGAAGTGTATGGTGTTTCCTGAAACATCTAAAAAACAAAGCAACAGAGCCTAGGGCACTTCCACTTATGGTCCTATAGCTTAGGGAAATTAAAATCAAAAAGACACAGCCACCCCAATGTTTGGGACGCCTCTGTTTACAAGAACCTCGTTTACCGTACAAGTTCAATATCACAGAAAGTGAAAAATGGATAAAGAACTTGTGGTACTTACGTACAATGCAGTATCACTCAGCAGTGAAATCTATGTCATCAGGCCCGTAGCAGCACAATGAGTGGATTCAGGTACGATGATTCTAACTGAAATAAGTCACACAGAAAAAGAAACATCATAAGATATCAGTAATACACGGAATGTAAACTTGGCTACACAGGAACTGAATTACAGAACAGAACAGGGTCTCAAATTTAGAAAACCAACTTATGCTTGTTTAAGGGTAAAGGTGAGTTGGGGTGCTGCATAAAACCAGAGATTGAAATGAGCACAGATAAAGTTCCTTAAGCCAAATATGGAATAGACAAGAGCTACTCCTTGCTCAACGAAATGGACTCAACACCGCATATTAAACGCCTAAGAATGTACCTGACTCTTAAGTATCTTAAAACCTATGGATTGCTATGTCTCCGAAAGAGAATCAAGCATGTGTACAGGGACATAAACGCAGCAGTGATAGGATTGGAGAGGTTCGGTGAGCAAATGAAGACCCTTTGAAGTCATATTGCATGGTACCCATGCCACGGGTTTCAACTACCCAGGTTTAAGGTATTCTTCCTTCAGCTAAAACATGCATGTGGAACCTAGAGTATGATCAACCATGTGATCGGGAGACGTGTTCAAATATGTCTCAGTTTTCGTACCCTGGTACTCGGGTGCAACATTCCAGACGCTTTACTAACACTCTCCCGACTTGGAGAGTCAGTCCCTTTAACCTCCTGTTTGGCCCAGTTTGCAATTTCTGCGGAAGATGAACAGGAATAGCGAGAACCAATGAGAGACTAGCTGGAGGTGTCTGGACGGGCAAATTTAACTCTCATTTCCCACCAGGAAGAGGAAATAACCAAAGGCTCAGCGTGCCGTGCCGGAACCAGATTAGGGCCTGAAGCCATCCTGCGGTGTTGCGGCCAGCTCACAAGAAAACGAGTTGAAGAAAGGAGCTCAGGGGCACTGTAATTCACAAACCTGCAGAGTTATAAATGACAACTATCGTCCAAAAATATACTGAAGTAAGGCTGCCAAGAGGACTTGAAAGCGGGGCAGAATTGCAGGAAACCGATTTCAGGAGGTAGACTGGAATTGCATTGAAAGCATAGGAAAAGAGGCAGAACGTCCACAATGATGCACTTGGCCAAAAAGGGCGTATGCGTTTTTTCCTGAATATATTCAGGAAAAAACGCATACGCCCTTTTTGGCCAACCAAGCAAGCTTGCAAAGGAAATCTGCACTACAATGAAGTCTCACTTCCCCCCGGTCAAAAGGGCCATCTGAAAAAAGTGTAAAATCCAGAAAGGCAGGACAGGCCATGGAGAACTGGGAGCCTTGTTATGCTGATGGGCGGGATGTAAACTGCCAACAGACACTCGGGAGAAGTGTATGGTGTTTCCTGAAACATCTAAAAAACAAAGCAACAGAGCCTAGGGCACTTCCACTTATGGTCCTATAGCTTAGGGAAATTAAAATCAAAAAGACACAGCCACCCCAATGTTTGGGACGCCTCTGTTTACAAGAACCTCGTTTACCATACAAGTTCAATATCACAGAAAGTGAAAAATGGATAAAGAACTTGTGGTACTTACGTACAATGCAGTATCACTCAGCAGTGAAATCTATGTCATCAGGCCCGTAGCAGCACAATGAGTGGATTCAGGTACGATGATTCTAACTGAAATAAGTCACACAGAAAAAGAAACATCATAAGATATCAGTAATACACGGAATGTAAACTTGGCTACACAGGAACTGAATTACAGAACAGAACAGGGTCTCAAATTTAGAAAACCAACTTATGCTTGTTTAAGGGTAAAGGTGAGTTGGGGTGCTGCATAAAACCAGAGATTGAAATGAGCACAGATAAAGTTCCTTAAGCCAAATATGGAATAGACAAGAGCTACTCCTTGCTCAACGAAATGGACTCAACACCGCATATTAAACGCCTAAGAATGTACCTGACTCTTAAGTATCTTAAAACCTATGGATTGCTATGTCTCCGAAAGAGAATCAAGCATGTGTACAGGGACATAAACGCAGCAGTGATAGGATTGGAGAGGTTCGGTGAGCAAATGAAGACCCTTTGAAGTCATATTGCATGGTACCCATGCCACGGGTTTCAACTACCCAGGTTTAAGGTATTCTTCCTTCAGCTAAAACATGCATGTGGAACCTAGAGTATGATCAACCATGTGATCGGGAGACGTGTTCAAATATGTCTCAGTTTTCGTACCCTGGTACTCGGGTGCAACATTCCAGACGCTTTACTAACACTCTCCCCACTTGGAGAGTCAGTCCCTTTAACCTCCTGTTTGGCCCAGTTTGCAATTTCTGCGGAAGATGAACAGGAATAGCGAGAACCAATGAGAGACTAGCTGGAGGTGTCTGGACGGGCAAATTTAACTCTCATTTCCCACCAGGAAGAGGAAATAACCAAAGGCTCAGCGTGCCGTGCCGGAACCAGATTAGGGCCTGAAGCCATCCTGCGGTGTTGCGGCCAGCTCACAAGAAAGCGAGTTGAAGAAAGGAGCTCAGGGGCACTGTAATTCACAAACCTGCAGAGTTATAAATGACAGCTATCGTCCAAAAATATACTGAAGTAAGGCTGCCAAGAGGACTTGAAAGCGGGGCAGAATTGCAGGAAACCGATTTCAGGAGGTAGACTGGAATTGCATTGAAAGCATAGGAAAAGAGGCAGAACGTCCACAATGATGCACTTGGCCAAAAAGGGCGTATGCGTTTTTTTCCTGAATATATTCAGGAAAAAACGCATACGCCCTTTTTGGCCAACCAAGCAAGCTTGCAAAGGAAATCTGCACTACAATGAAGTCTCACTTCCCCCCGGTCAAAAGGGCCATCTGAAAAAAGTGTAAAATCCAGAAAGGCAGGACAGGCCATGGAGAACTGGGAGCCTTGATATGCTGATGGGCGGGATGTAAACTGCCAACAGACACTCGGGAGAAGTGTATGGTGTTTCCTGAAACATCTAAAAAACAAAGCAACAGAGCCTAGGCCACTTCCACTTATGGTCCTATAGCTTAGGGAAATTAAAATCAAAAAGACACAGCCACCCCAATGTTTGGGACGTCTCTGTTTACAAGAACCTCGTTTACCGTACAAGTTCAATATCACAGAAAGTGAAAAATGGATAAAGAACTTGTGGTACTTACGTACAATGCAGTATCACTCAGCAGTGAAATCTATGTCATCAGGCCCGTAGCAGCACAATGAGTGGATTCAGGTACGATGATTCTAACTGAAATAAGTCACACAGAAAAAGAAACATCATAAGATATCAGTAATACACGGAATGTAAACTTGGCTACACAGGAACTGAATTACAGAACAGAACAGGGTCTCAAATTTAGAAAACCAACTTATGCTTGTTTAAGGGTAAAGGTGAGTTGGGGTGCTGCATAAAACCAGAGATTGAAATGAGCACAGATAAAGTTCCTTAAGCCAAATATGGAATAGACAAGAGCTACTCCTTGCTCAACGAAATGGACTCAACACCGCATATTAAACGCCTAAGAATGTACCTGACTCTTAAGTATCTTAAAACCTATGGATTGCTATGTCTCCGAAAGAGAATCAAGCATGTGTACAGGGACATAAACGCAGCAGTGATAGGATTGGAGAGGTTCGGTGAGCAAATGAAGACCCTTTGAAGTCATATTGCATGGTACCCATTCCACGGGTTTCAACTACCCAGGTTTAAGGTATTCTTCCTTCAGCTAAAACATGCATGTGGAACCTAGAGTATGATCAACCATGTGATCGGGAGACGTGTTCAAATATGTCTCAGTTTTCGTACCCTGGTACTCGGGTGCAACATTCCAGACGCTTTACTAACACTCTCCCCACTTGGAGAGTCTGTCCCTTTAACCTCCTGTTTGGCCCAGTTTGCAATTTCTGCGGAAGATGAACAGGAATAGCGAGAACCAATGAGAGACTAGCTGGAGGTGTCTGGACGGGCAAATTTAACTCTCATTTCCCACCAGGAAGAGGAAATAACCAAAGGCTCAGCGTGCCGTGCCGGAACCAGATTAGGGCCTGAAGCCATCCTGCGGTGTTGCGGCCAGCTCACAAGAAAGCGAGTTGAAGAAAGGAGCTCAGGGGCACTGTAATTCACAAACCTGCAGAGTTATAAATGACAGCTATCGTCCAAAAATATACTGAAGTAAGGCTGCCAAGAGGACTTGAAAGCGGGGCAGAATTGCAGGAAACCGATTTCAGGAGGTAGACTGGAATTGCATTGAAAGCATAGGAAAAGAGGCAGAACGTCCACAATGATGCACTTGGCCAAAAAGGGCGTATGCGTTTTTTCCTGAATATATTCAGGAAAAAACGCATACGCCCTTTTTGGCCAACCAAGCAAGCTTGCAAAGGAAATCTGCACTACAATGAAGTCTCACTTCCCCCCGGTCAAAAGGGCCATCTGAAAAAAGTGTAAAATCCAGAAAGGCAGGACAGGCCATGGAGAACTGGGAGCCTTGTTATGCTGATGGGCGGGATGTAAACTGCCAACAGACACTCGGGAGAAGTGTATGGTGTTTCCTGAAACATCTAAAAAACAAAGCAACAGAGCCTAGGGCACTTCCACTTATGGTCCTATAGCTTAGGGAAATTAAAATCAAAAAGACACAGCCACCCCAATGTTTGGGACGCCTCTGTTTACAAGAACCTCGTTTACCATACAAGTTCAATATCACAGAAAGTGAAAAATGGATAAAGAACTTGTGGTACTTACGTACAATGCAGTATCACTCAGCAGTGAAATCTATGTCATCAGGCCCGTAGCAGCACAATGAGTGGATTCAGGTACGATGATTCTAACTGAAATAAGTCACACAGAAAAAGAAACATCATAAGATATCAGTAATACACGGAATGTAAACTTGGCTACACAGGAACTGAATTACAGAACAGAACAGGGTCTCAAATTTAGAAAACCAACTTATGCTTGTTTAAGGGTAAAGGTGAGTTGGGGTGCTGCATAAAACCAGAGATTGAAATGAGCACAGATAAAGTTCCTTAAGCCAAATATGGAATAGACAAGAGCTACTCCTTGCTCAACGAAATGGACTCAACACCGCATATTAAACGCCTAAGAATGTACCTGACTCTTAAGTATCTTAAAACCTATGGATTGCTATGTCTCCGAAAGAGAATCAAGCATGTGTACAGGGACATAAACGCAGCAGTGATAGGATTGGAGAGGTTCGGTGAGCAAATGAAGACCCTTTGAAGTCATATTGCATGGTACCCATTCCACGGGTTTCAACTACCCAGGTTTAAGGTATTCTTCCTTCAGCTAAAACATGCATGTGGAACCTAGAGTATGATCAACCATGTGATTGGGAGACGTGTTCAAATATGTCTCAGTTTTCGTACCCTGGTACTCGGGTGCAACATTCCAGACGCTTTACTAACACTCTCCCGACTTGGAGAGTCAGTCCCTTTAACCTCCTGTTTGGCCCAGTTTGCAATTTCTGCGGAAGATGAACAGGAATAGCGAGAACCAATGAGAGACTAGCTGGAGGTGTCTGGACGGGCAAATTTAACTCTCATTTCCCACCAGGAAGAGGAAATAACCAAAGGCTCAGCGTGCCGTGCCGGAACCAGATTAGGGCCTGAAGCCATCCTGCGGTGTTGCGGCCAGCTCACAAGAAAGCGAGTTGAAGAAAGGAGCTCAGGGGCACTGTAATTCACAAACCTGCAGAGTTATAAATGACAGCTATCGTCCAAAAATATACTGAAGTAAGGCTGCCAAGAGGACTTGAAAGCGGGGCAGAATTGCAGGAAACCGATTTCAGGAGGTAGACTGGAATTGCATTGAAAGCATAGGAAAAGAGGCAGAACGTCCACAATGATGCACTTGGCCAAAAAGGGCGTATGCGTTTTTTCCTGAATATATTCAGGAAAAAACGCATACGCCCTTTTTGGCCAACCAAGCAAGCTTGCAAAGGAAATCTGCACTACAATGAAGTCTCACTTCCCCCCGGTCAAAAGGGCCATCTGAAAAAAGTGTAAAATCCAGAAAGGCAGGACAGGCCATGGAGAACTGGGAGCCTTGATATGCTGATGGGCGGGATGTAAACTGCCAACTGACACTCGGGAGAAGTGTATGGTGTTTCCTGAAACATCTAAAAAACAAAGCAACAGAGCCTAGGGCACTTCCACTTATGGTCCTATAGCTTAGGGAAATTAAAATCAAAAAGACACAGCCACCCCAATGTTTGGGACGCCTCTGTTTACAAGAACCTCGTTTACCGTACAAGTTCAATATCACAGAAAGTGAAAAATGGATAAAGAACTTGTGGTACTTACGTACAATGCAGTATCACTCAGCAGTGAAATCTATGTCATCAGGCCCGTAGCAGCACAATGAGTGGATTCAGGTACGATGATTCTAACTGAAATAAGTCACACAGAAAAAGAAACATCATAAGATATCAGTAATACACGGAATGTAAACTTGGCTACACAGGAACTGAATTACAGAACAGAACAGGGTCTCAAATTTAGAAAACCAACTTATGCTTGTTTAAGGGTAAAGGTGAGTTGGGGTGCTGCATAAAACCAGAGATTGAAATGAGCACAGATAAAGTTCCTTAAGCCAAATATGGAATAGACAAGAGCTACTCCTTGCTCAACGAAATGGACTCAACACCGCATATTAAACGCCTAAGAATGTACCTGACTCTTAAGTATCTTAAAACCTATGGATTGCTATGTCTCCGAAAGAGAATCAAGCATGTGTACAGGGACATAAACGCAGCAGTGATAGGATTGGAGAGGTTCGGTGAGCAAATGAAGACACTTTGAAGTCATATTGCATGGTACCCATGCCACGGGTTTCAACTACCCAGGTTTAAGGTATTCTTCCTTCAGCTAAAACATGCATGTGGAACCTAGAGTATGATCAACCATGTGATCGGGAGACGTGTTCAAATATGTCTCAGTTTTCGTACCCTGGTACTCGGGTGCAACATTCCAGACGCTTTACTAACACTCTCCCGACTTGGAGAGTCAGTCCCTTTAACCTCCTGTTTGGCCCAGTTTGCAATTTCTGCGGAAGATGAACAGGAATAGCGAGAACCAATGAGAGACTAGCTGGAGGTGTCTGGACGGGCAAATTTAACTCTCATTTCCCACCAGGAAGAGGAAATAACCAAAGGCTCAGCGTGCCGTGCCGGAACCAGATTAGGGCCTGAAGCCATCCTGCGGTGTTGCGGCCAGCTCACAAGAAAGCGAGTTGAAGAAAGGAGCTCAGGGGCACTGTAATTCACAAACCTGCAGAGTTATAAATGACAGCTATCGTCCAAAAATATACTGAAGTAAGGCTGCCAAGAGGACTTGAAAGCGGGGCAGAATTGCAGGAAACCGATTTCAGGAGGTAGACTGGAATTGCATTGAAAGCATAGGAAAAGAGGCAGAACGTCCACAATGATGCACTTGGCCAAAAAGGGCGTATGCGTTTTTTCCTGAATATATTCAGGAAAAAACGCATACGCCCTTTTTGGCCAACCAAGCAAGCTTGCAAAGGAAATCTGCACTACAATGAAGTCTCACTTCCCCCCGGTCAAAAGGGCCATCTGAAAAAAGTGTAAAATCCAGAAAGGCAGGACAGGCCATGGAGAACTGGGAGCCTTGATATGCTGATGGGCGGGATGTAAACTGCCAACTGACAGTCGGGAGAAGTGTATGGTGTTTCCTGAAACATCTAAAAAACAAAGCAACAGAGCCTAGGGCACTTCCACTTATGGTCCTATAGCTTAGGGAAATTAAAATCAAAAAGACACAGCCACCCCAATGTTTGGGACGTCTCTGTTTACAAGAACCTCGTTTACCGTACAAGTTCAATATCACAGAAAGTGAAAAATGGATAAAGAACTTGTGGTACTTACGTACAATGCAGTATCACTCAGCAGTGAAATCTATGTCATCAGGCCCGTAGCAGCACAATGAGTGGATTCAGGTACGATGATTCTAACTGAAATAAGTCACACAGAAAAAGAAACATCATAAGATATCAGTAATACACGGAATGTAAACTTGGCTACACAGGAACTGAATTACAGAACAGAACAGGGTCTCAAATTTAGAAAACCAACTTATGCTTGTTTAAGGGTAAAGGTGAGTTGGGGTGCTGCATAAAACCAGAGATTGAAATGAGCACAGATAAAGTTCCTTAAGCCAAATATGGAATAGACAAGAGCTACTCCTTGCTCAACGAAATGGACTCAACACCGCATATTAAACGCCTAAGAATGTACCTGACTCTTAAGTATCTTAAAACCTATGGATTGCTATGTCTCCGAAAGAGAATCAAGCATGTGTACAGGGACATAAACGCAGCAGTGATAGGATTGGAGAGGTTCGGTGAGCAAATGAAGACCCTTTGAAGTCATATTGCATGGTACCCATTCCACGGGTTTCAACTACCCAGGTTTAAGGTATTCTTCCTTCAGCTAAAACATGCATGTGGAACCTAGAGTATGATCAACCATGTGATCGGGAGACGTGTTCAAATATGTCTCAGTTTTCGTACCCTGGTACTCGGGTACAACATTCCAGACGCTTTACTAACACTCTCCCCACTTGGAGAGTCTGTCCCTTTAACCTCCTGTTTGGCCCAGTTTGCAATTTCTGCGGAAGATGAACAGGAATAGCGAGAACCAATGAGAGACTAGCTGGAGGTGTCTGGACGGGCAAATTTAACTCTCATTTCCCACCAGGAAGAGGAAATAACCAAAGGCTCAGCGTGCCGTGCCGGAACCAGATTAGGGCCTGAAGCCATCCTGCGGTGTAGCGGCCAGCTCACAAGAAAGCGAGTTGAAGAAAGGAGCTCAGGGGCACTGTAATTCACAAACCTGCAGAGTTATAAATGACAGCTATCGTCCAAAAATATACTGAAGTAAGGCTGCCAAGAGGACTTGAAAGCGGGGCAGAATTGCAGGAAACCGATTTCAGGAGGTAGACTGGAATTGCATTGAAAGCATAGGAAAAGAGGCAGAACGTCCACAATGATGCACTTGGCCAAAAAGGGCGTATGCGTTTTTTCCTGAATATATTCAGGAAAAAACGCATACGCCCTTTTTGGCCAACCAAGCAAGCTTGCAAAGGAAATCTGCACTACAATGAAGTCTCACTTCCCCCCGGTCAAAAGGGCCATCTGAAAAAAGTGTAAAATCCAGAAAGGCAGGACAGGCCATGGAGAACTGGGAGCCTTGTTATGCTGATGGGCGGGATGTAAACTGCCAACAGACACTCGGGAGAAGTGTATGGTGTTTCCTGAAACATCTAAAAAACAAAGCAACAGAGCCTAGGGCACTTCCACTTATGGTCCTATAGCTTAGGGAAATTAAAATCAAAAAGACACAGCCACCCCAATGTTTGGGACGCCTCTGTTTACAAGAACCTCGTTTACCGTACAAGTTCAATATCACAGAAAGTGAAAAATGGATAAAGAACTTGTGGTACTTACGTACAATGCAGTATCACTCAGCAGTGAAATCTATGTCATCAGGCCCGTAGCAGCACAATGAGTGGATTCAGGTACGATGATTCTAACTGAAATAAGTCACACAGAAAAAGAAACATCATAAGATATCAGTAATACACGGAATGTAAACTTGGCTACACAGGAACTGAATTACAGAACAGAACAGGGTCTCAAATTTAGAAAACCAACTTATGCTTGTTTAAGGGTAAAGGTGAGTTGGGGTGCTGCATAAAACCAGAGATTGAAATGAGCACAGATAAAGTTCCTTAAGCCAAATATGGAATAGACAAGAGCTACTCCTTGCTCAACGAAATGGACTCAACACCGCATATTAAACGCCTAAGAATGTACCTGACTCTTAAGTATCTTAAAACGTATGGATTGCTATGTCTCCGAAAGAGAATCAAGCATGTGTACAGGGACATAAACGCAGCAGTGATAGGATTGGAGAGGTTCGGTGAGCAAAGGAAGACCCTTTGAAGTCATATTGCATGGTACCCATGCCACGGGTTTCAACTACCCAGGTTTAAGGTATTCTTCCTTCAGCTAAAACATGCATGTGGAACCTAGAGTATGATCAACCATGTGATCGGGAGACGTGTTCAAATATGTCTCAGTTTTCGTACCCTGGTACTCGGGTGCAACATTCCAGACGCTTTACTAACACTCTCCCGACTTGGAGAGTCAGTCCCTTTAACCTCCTGTTTGGCCCAGTTTGCAATTTCTGCGGAAGATGAACAGGAATAGCGAGAACCAATGAGAGACTAGCTGGAGGTGTCTGGACGGGCAAATTTAACTCTCATTTCCCACCAGGAAGAGGAAATAACCAAAGGCTCAGCGTGCCGTGCCGGAACCAGATTAGGGCCTGAAGCCATCCTGCGGTGTTGCGGCCAGCTCACAAGAAAGCGAGTTGAAGAAAGGAGCTCAGGGGCACTGTAATTCACAAACCTGCAGAGTTATAAATGACAGCTATCGTCCAAAAATATACTGAAGTAAGGCTGCCAAGAGGACTTGAAAGCGGGGCAGAATTGCAGGAAACCGATTTCAGGAGGTAGACTGGAATTGCATTGAAAGCATAGGAAAAGAGGCAGAACGTCCACAATGATGCACTTGGCCAAAAAGGGCGTATGCGTTTTTTCCTGAATATATTCAGGAAAAAACGCATACGCCCTTTTTGGCCAACCAAGCAAGCTTGCAAAGGAAATCTGCACTACAATGAAGTCTCACTTCCCCCCGGTCAAAAGGGCCATCTGAAAAAAGTGTAAAATCCAGAAAGGCAGGACAGGCCATGGAGAACTGGAAGCCTTGTTATGCTGATGGGCGGGATGTAAACTGCCAACTGACACTCGGGAGAAGTGTATGGTGTTTCCTGAAACATCTAAAAAACAAAGCAACAGAGCCTAGGGCACTTCCACTTATGGTCCTATAGCTTAGGGAAATTAAAATCAAAAAGACACAGCCACCCCAATGTTTGGGACGCCTCTGTTTACAAGAACCTCGTTTACCGTACAAGTTCAATATCACAGAAAGTGAAAAATGGATAAAGAACTTGTGGTACTTACGTACAATGCAGTATCACTCAGCAGTGAAATCTATGTCATCAGGCCCGTAGCAGCACAATGAGTGGATTCAGGTACGATGATTCTAACTGAAATAAGTCACACAGAAAAAGAAACATCATAAGATATCAGTAATACACGGAATGTAAACTTGGCTACACAGGAACTGAATTACAGAACAGAACAGGGTCTCAAATTTAGAAAACCAACTTATGCTTGTTTAAGGGTAAAGGTGAGTTGGGGTGCTGCATAAAACCAGAGATTGAAATGAGCACAGATAAAGTTCCTTAAGCCAAATATGGAATAGACAAGAGCTACTCCTTGTTCAACGAAATGGACTCAACACCGCATATTAAACGCCTAAGAATGTACCTGACTCTTAAATATCTTAAAACCTATGGATTGCTATGTCTCCGAAAGAGAATCAAGCATGTGTACAGGGACATAAACGCAGCAGTGATAGGATTGGAGAGGTTCGGTGAGCAAATGAAGACCCTTGGAAGTCATATTGCATGGTACCCATGCCACGGGTTTCAACTACCCAGGTTTAAGGTATTCTTCCTTCAGCTAAAACATGCATGTGGAACCTAGAGTATGATCAACCATGTGATCGGGAGACGTGTTCAAATATGTCTCAGTTTTCGTACCCTGGTACTCGGGTGCAACATTCCAGACGCTTTACTAACACTCTCCCGACTTGGAGAGTCTGTCCCTTTAACCTCCTGTTTGGCCCAGTTTGCAATTTCTGCGGAAGATGAACAGGAATAGCGAGAACCAATGAGAGACTAGCTGGAGGTGTCTGGACGGGCAAATTTAACTCTCATTTCCCACCAGGAAGAGGAAATAACCAAAGGCTCAGCGTGCCGTGCCGGAACCAGATTAGGGCCTGAAGCCATCCTGCGGTGTTGCGGCCAGCTCACAAGAAAACGAGTTGAAGAAAGGAGCTCAGGGGCACTGTAATTCACAAACCTGCAGAGTTATAAATGACAGCTATCGTCCAAAAATATACTGAAGTAAGGCTGCCAAGAGGACTTGAAAGCGGGGCAGAATTGCAGGAAACCGATTTCAGGAGGTAGACTGGAATTGCATTGAAAGCATAGGAAAAGAGGCAGAACGTCCACAATGATGCACTTGGCCAAAAAGGGCGTATGCGTTTTTTCCTGAATATATTCAGGAAAAAACGCATACGCCCTTTTTGGCCAACCAAGCAAGCTTGCAAAGGAAATCTGCACTACAATGAAGTCTCACTTCCCCCCGGTCAAAAGGGCCATCTGAAAAAAGTGTAAAATCCAGAAAGGCAGGACAGGCCATGGAGAACTGGGAGCCTTGTTATGCTGATGGGCGGGATGTAAACTGCCAACTGACACTCGGGAGAAGTGTATGGTGTTTCCTGAAACATCTAAAAAACAAAGCAACAGAGCCTAGGGCACTTCCACTTATGGTCCTATAGCTTAGGGAAATTAAAATCAAAAAGACACAGCCACCCCAATGTTTGGGACGCCTCTGTTTACAAGAACCTCGTTTACCGTACAAGTTCAATATCACAGAAAGTGAAAAATGGATAAAGAACTTGTGGTACTTACGTACAATGCAGTATCACTCAGCAGTGAAATCTATGTCATCAGGCCCGTAGCAGCACAATGAGTGGATTCAGGTACGATGATTCTAACTGAAATAAGTCACACAGAAAAAGAAACATCATAAGATATCAGTAATACACGGAATGTAAACTTGGCTACACAGGAACTGAATTACAGAACAGAACAGGGTCTCAAATTTAGAAAACCAACTTATGCTTGTTTAAGGGTAAAGGTGAGTTGGGGTGCTGCATAAAACCAGAGATTGAAATGAGCACAGATAAAGTTCCTTAAGCCAAATATGGAATAGACAAGAGCTACTCCTTGCTCAACGAAATGGACTCAACACCGCATATTAAACGCCTAAGAATGTACCTGACTCTTAAGTATCTTAAAACCTATGGATTGCTATGTCTCCGAAAGAGAATCAAGCATGTGTACAGGGACATAAACGCAGCAGTGATAGGATTGGAGAGGTTCGGTGAGCAAATGAAGACCCTTTGAAGTCATATTGCATGGTACCCATGCCACGGGTTTCAACTACCCAGGTTTAAGGTATTCTTCCTTCAGCTAAAACATGCATGTGGAACCTAGAGTATGATCAACCATGTGATCGGGAGACGTGTTCAAATATGTCTCAGTTTTCGTACCCTGGTACTCGGGTGCAACATTCCAGACGCTTTACTAACACTCTCCCGACTTGGAGAGTCTGTCCCTTTAACCTCCTGTTTGGCCCAGTTTGCAATTTCTGCGGAAGATGAACAGGAATAGCGAGAACCAATGAGAGACTAGCTGGAGGTGTCTGGACGGGCAAATTTAACTCTCATTTCCCACCAGGAAGAGGAAATAACCAAAGGCTCAGCGTGCCGTGCCGGAACCAGATTAGGGCCTGAAGCCATCCTGCGGTGTTGCGGCCAGCTCACAAGAAAACGAGTTGAAGAAAGGAGCTCAGGGGCACTGTAATTCACAAACCTGCAGAGTTATAAATGACAGCTATCGTCCAAAAATATACTGAAGTAAGGCTGCCAAGAGGACTTGAAAGCGGGGCAGAATTGCAGGAAACCGATTTCAGGAGGTAGACTGGAATTGCATTGAAAGCATAGGAAAAGAGGCAGAACGTCCACAATGATGCACTTGGCCAAAAAGGGCGTATGCGTTTTTTCCTGAATATATTCAGGAAAAAACGCATACGCCCTTTTTGGCCAACCAAGCAAGCTTGCAAAGGAAATCTGCACTACAATGAAGTCTCACTTCCCCCCGGTCAAAAGGGCCATCTGAAGAAAGTGTAAAATCCAGAAAGGCAGGACAGGCCATGGAGAACTGGGAGCCTTGATATGCTGATGGGCGGGATGTAAACTGCCAACTGACACTCGGGAGAAGTGTATGGTGTTTCCTGAAACATCTAAAAAACAAAGCAACAGAGCCTAGGGCACTTCCACTTATGGTCCTATAGCTTAGGGAAATTAAAATCAAAAAGACACAGCCACCCCAAAGTTTGGGACGCCTCTGTTTACAAGAACCTCGTTTACCGTACAAGTTCAATATCACAGAAAGTGAAAAATGGATAAAGAACTTGTGGTACTTACGTACAATGCAGTATCACTCAGCAGTGAAATCTATGTCATCAGGCCCGTAGCAGCACAATGAGTGGATTCAGGTACGATGATTCTAACTGAAATAAGTCACACAGAAAAAGAAACATCATAAGATATCAGTAATACACGGAATGTAAACTTGGCTACACAGGAACTGAATTACAGAACAGAACAGGGTCTCAAATTTAGAAAACCAACTTATGCTTGTTTAAGGGTAAAGGTGAGTTGGGGTGCTGCATAAAACCAGAGATTGAAATGAGCACAGATAAAGTTCCTTAAGCCAAATATGGAATAGACAAGAGCTACTCCTTGCTCAACGAAATGGACTCAACACCGCATATTAAACGCCTAAGAATGTACCTGACTCTTAAGTATCTTAAAACCTATGGATTGCTATGTCTCCGAAAGAGAATCAAGCATGTGTACAGGGACATAAACGCAGCAGTGATAGGATTGGAGAGGTTCGGTGAGCAAATGAAGACCCTTTGAAGTCATATTGCATGGTACCCATGCCACGGGTTTCAACTACCCAGGTTTAAGGTATTCTTCCTTCAGCTAAAACATGCATGTGGAACCTAGAGTATGATCAACCATGTGATCGGGAGACGTGTTCAAATATGTCTCAGTTTTCGTACCCTGGTACTCGGGTGCAACATTCCAGACGCTTTACTAACACTCTCCCGACTTGGAGAGTCTGTCCCTTTAACCTCCTGTTTGGCCCAGTTTGCAATTTCTGCGGAAGATGAACAGGAATAGCGAGAACCAATGAGAGACTAGCTGGAGGTGTCTGGACGGGCAAATTTAACTCTCATTTCCCACCAGGAAGAGGAAATAACCAAAGGCTCAGCGTGCCGTGCCGGAACCAGATTAGGGCCTGAAGCCATCCTGCGGTGTTGCGGCCAGCTCACAAGAAAGCGAGTTGAAGAAAGGAGCTCAGGGGCACTGTAATTCACAAACCTGCAGAGTTATAAATGACAGCTATCGTCCAAAAATATACTGAAGTAAGGCTGCCAAGAGGACTTGAAAGCGGGGCAGAATTGCAGGAAACCGATTTCAGGAGGTAGACTGGAATTGCATTGAAAGCATAGGAAAAGAGGCAGAACGTCCACAATGATGCACTTGGCCAAAAAGGGCGTATGCGTTTTTTCCTGAATATATTCAGGAAAAAACGCATACGCCCTTTTTGGCCAACCAAGCAAGCTTGCAAAGGAAATCTGCACTACAATGAAGTCTCACTTCCCCCCGGTCAAAAGGGCCATCTGAAAAAAGTGTAAAATCCAGAAAGGCAGGACAGGCCATGGAGAACTGGAAGCCTTGTTATGCTGATGGGCGGGATGTAAACTGCCAACTGACACTCGGGAGAAGTGTATGGTGTTTCCTGAAACATCTAAAAAACAAAGCAACAGAGCCTAGGGCACTTCCACTTATGGTCCTATAGCTTAGGGAAATTAAAATCAAAAAGACACAGCCACCCCAATGTTTGGGACGCCTCTGTTTACAAGAACCTCGTTTACCGTACAAGTTCAATATCACAGAAAGTGAAAAATGGATAAAGAACTTGTGGTACTTACGTACAATGCAGTATCACTCAGCAGTGAAATCTATGTCATCAGGCCCGTAGCAGCACAATGAGTGGATTCAGGTACGATGATTCTAACTGAAATAAGTCACACAGAAAAAGAAACATCATAAGATATCAGTAATACACGGAATGTAAACTTGGCTACACAGGAACTGAATTACAGAACAGAACAGGGTCTCAAATTTAGAAAACCAACTTATGCTTGTTTAAGGGTAAAGGTGAGTTGGGGTGCTGCATAAAACCAGAGATTGAAATGAGCACAGATAAAGTTCCTTAAGCCAAATATGGAATAGACAAGAGCTACTCCTTGCTCAACGAAATGGACTCAACACCGCATATTAAACGCCTAAGAATGTACCTGACTCTTAAGTATCTTAAAACCTATGGATTGCTATGTCTCCGAAAGAGAATCAAGCATGTGTACAGGGACATAAACGCAGCAGTGATAGGATTGGAGAGGTTCGGTGAGCAAATGAAGACCCTTTGAAGTCATATTGCATGGTACCCATGCCACGGGTTTCAACTACCCAGGTTTAAGGTATTCTTCCTTCAGCTAAAACATGCATGTGGAACCTAGAGTATGATCAACCATGTGATCGGGAGACGTGTTCAAATATGTCTCAGTTTTCGTACCCTGGTACTTGGGTGCAACATTCCAGACGCTTTACTAACACTCTCCTGACTTGGAGAGTCTGTCCCTTTAACCTCCTGTTTGGCCCAGTTTGCAATTTCTGCGGAAGATGAACAGGAATAGCGAGAACCAATGAGAGACTAGCTGGAGGTGTCTGGACGGGCAAATTTAACTCTCATTTCCCACCAGGAAGAGGAAATAACCAAAGGCTCAGCGTGCCGTGCCGGAACCAGATTAGGGCCTGAAGCCATCCTGCGGTGTTGCGGCCAGCTCACAAGAAAACGAGTTGAAGAAAGGAGCTCAGGGGCACTGTAATTCACAAACCTGCAGAGTTATAAATGACAGCTATCGTCCAAAAATATACTGAAGTAAGGCTGCCAAGAGGACTTGAAAGCGGGGCAGAATTGCAGGAAACCGATTTCAGGAGGTAGACTGGAATTGCATTGAAAGCATAGGAAAAGAGGCAGAACGTCCACAATGATGCACTTGGCCAAAAAGGGCGTATGCGTTTTTTCCTGAATATATTCAGGAAAAAACGCATACGCCCTTTTTGGCCAACCAAGCAAGCTTGCAAAGGAAATCTGCACTACAATGAAGTCTCACTTCCCCCCGGTCAAAAGGGCCATCTGAAAAAAGTGTAAAATCCAGAAAGGCAGGACAGGCCATGGAGAACTGGGAGCCTTGTTATGCTGATGGGCGGGATGTAAACTGCCAACTGACACTCGGGAGAAGTGTATGGTGTTTCCTGAAACATCTAAAAAACAAAGCAACAGAGCCTAGGGCACTTCCACTTATGGTCCTATAGCTTAGGGAAATTAAAATCAAAAAGACACAGCCACCCCAATGTTTGGGACGCCTCTGTTTACAAGAACCTCGTTTACCGTACAAGTTCAATATCACAGAAAGTGAAAAATGGATAAAGAACTTGTGGTACTTACGTACAATGCAGTATCACTCAGCAGTGAAATCTATGTCATCAGGCCCGTAGCAGCACAATGAGTGGATTCAGGTACGATGATTCTAACTGAAATAAGTCACACAGAAAAAGAAACATCATAAGATATCAGTAATACACGGAATGTAAACTTGGCTACACAGGAACTGAATTACAGAACAGAACAGGGTCTCAAATTTAGAAAACCAACTTATGCTTGTTTAAGGGTAAAGGTGAGTTGGGGTGCTGCATAAAACCAGAGATTGAAATGAGCACAGATAAAGTTCCTTAAGCCAAATATGGAATAGACAAGAGCTACTCCTTGCTCAACGAAATGGACTCAACACCGCATATTAAACGCCTAAGAATGTACCTGACTCTTAAGTATCTTAAAACCTATGGATTGCTATGTCTCCGAAAGAGAATCAAGCATGTGTACAGGGACATAAACGCAGCAGTGATAGGATTGGAGAGGTTCGGTGAGCAAATGAAGACCCTTTGAAGTCATATTGCATGGTACCCATGCCACGGGTTTCAACTACCCAGGTTTAAGGTATTCTTCCTTCAGCTAAAACATGCATGTGGAACCTAGAGTATGATCAACCATGTGATCGGGAGACGTGTTCAAATATGTCTCAGTTTTCGTACCCTGGTACTCGGGTGCAACATTCCAGACGCTTTACTAACACTCTCCCGACTTGGAGAGTCAGTCCCTTTAACCTCCTGTTTGGCCCAGTTTGCAATTTCTGCGGAAGATGAACAGGAATAGCGAGAACCAATGAGAGACTAGCTGGAGGTGTCTGGACGGGCAAATTTAACTCTCATTTCCCACCAGGAAGAGGAAATAACCAAAGGCTCAGCGTGCCGTGCCGGAACCAGATTAGGGCCTGAAGCCATCCTGCGGTGTTGCGGCCAGCTCACAAGAAAGCGAGTTGAAGAAAGGAGCTCAGGGGCACTGTAATTCACAAACCTGCAGAGTTATAAATGACAGCTATCGTCCAAAAATATACTGAAGTAAGGCTGCCAAGAGGACTTGAAAGCGGGGCAGAATTGCAGGAAACCGATTTCAGGAGGTAGACTGGAATTGCATTGAAAGCATAGGAAAAGAGGCAGAACGTCCACAATGATGCACTTGGCCAAAAAGGGCGTATGCGTTTTTTCCTGAATATATTCAGGAAAAAACGCATACGCCCTTTTTGGCCAACCAAGCAAGCTTGCAAATGAAATCTGCACTACAATGAAGTCTCACTTCCCCCCGGTCAAAAGGGCTATCTGAAAAAAGTGTAAAATCCAGAAAGGCAGGACAGGCCATGGAGAACTGGGAGCCTTGTTATGCTGATGGGCGGGATGTAAACTGCCAACAGACACTCGGGAGAAGTGTATGGTGTTTCCTGAAACATCTAAAAAACAAAGCAACAGAGCCTAGGCCACTTCCACTTATGGTCCTATAGCTTAGGGAAATTAAAATCAAAAAGACACAGCCACCCCAATGTTTGGGACGCCTCTGTTTACAAGAACCTCGTTTACCGTACAAGTTCAATATCACAGAAAGTGAAAAATGGATAAAGAACTTGTGGTACTTACGTACAATGCAGTATCACTCAGCAGTGAAATCTATGTCATCAGGCCCGTAGCAGCACAATGAGTGGATTCAGGTACGATGATTCTAACTGAAATAAGTCACACAGAAAAAGAAACATCATAAGATATCAGTAATACACGGAATGTAAACTTGGCTACACAGGAACTGAATTACAGAACAGAACAGGGTCTCAAATTTAGAAAACCAACTTATGCTTGTTTAAGGGTAAAGGTGAGTTGGGGTGCTGCATAAAACCAGAGATTGAAATGAGCACAGATAAAGTTCCTTAAGCCAAATATGGAATAGACAAGAGCTACTCCTTGCTCAACGAAATGGACTCAACACCGCATATTAAACGCCTAAGAATGTACCTGACTCTTAAGTATCTTAAAACCTATGGATTGCTATGTCTCCGAAAGAGAATCAAGCATGTGTACAGGGACATAAACGCAGCAGTGATAGGATTGGAGAGGTTCGGTGAGCAAATGAAGACCCTTTGAAGTCATATTGCATGGTACCCATGCCACGGGTTTCAACTACCCAGGTTTAAGGTATTCTTCCTTCAGCTAAAACATGCATGTGGAACCTAGAGTATGATCAACCATGTGATCGGGAGACGTGTTCAAATATGTCTCAGTTTTCGTACCCTGGTACTCGGGTGCAACATTCCAGACGCTTTACTAACACTCTCCCGACTTGGAGAGTCAGTCCCTTTAACCTCCTGTTTGGCCCAGTTTGCAATTTCTGCGGAAGATGAACAGGAATAGCGAGAACCAATGAGAGACTAGCTGGAGGTGTCTGGACGGGCAAATTTAACTCTCATTTCCCACCAGGAAGAGGAAATAACCAAAGGCTCAGCGTGCCGTGCCGGAACCAGATTAGGGCCTGAAGCCATCCTGCGGTGTTGCGGCCAGCTCACAAGAAAGCGAGTTGAAGAAAGGAGCTCAGGGGCACTGTAATTCACAAACCTGCAGAGTTATAAATGACAGCTATCGTCCAAAAATATACTGAAGTAAGGCTGCCAAGAGGACTTGAAAGCGGGGCAGAATTGCAGGAAACCGATTTCAGGAGGTAGACTGGAATTGCATTGAAAGCATAGGAAAAGAGGCAGAACGTCCACAATGATGCACTTGGCCAAAAAGGGCGTATGCGTTTTTTCCTGAATATATTCAGGAAAAAACGCATACGCCCTTTTTGGCCAACCAAGCAAGCTTGCAAAGGAAATCTGCACTACAATGAAGTCTCACTTCCCCCCGGTCAAAAGGGCCATCTGAAAAAAGTGTAAAATCCAGAAAGGCAGGACAGGCCATGGAGAACTGGGAGCCTTGTTATGCTGATGGGCGGGATGTAAACTGCCAACAGACACTCGGGAGAAGTGTATGGTGTTTCCTGAAACATCTAAAAAACAAAGCAACAGAGCCTAGGGCACTTCCACTTATGGTCCTATAGCTTAGGGAAATTAAAATCAAAAAGACACAGCCACCCCAATGTTTGGGACGCCTCTGTTTACAAGAACCTCGTTTACCGTACAAGTTCAATATCACAGAAAGTGAAAAATGGATAAAGAACTTGTGGTACTTACGTACAATGCAGTATCACTCAGCAGTGAAATCTATGTCATCAGGCCCGTAGCAGCACAATGAGTGGATTCAGGTACGATGATTCTAACTGAAATAAGTCACACAGAAAAAGAAACATCATAAGATATCAGTAATACACGGAATGTAAACTTGGCTACACAGGAACTGAATTACAGAACAGAACAGGGTCTCAAATTTAGAAAACCAACTTATGCTTGTTTAAGGGTAAAGGTGAGTTGGGGTGCTGCATAAAACCAGAGATTGAAATGAGCACAGATAAAGTTCCTTAAGCCAAATATGGAATAGACAAGAGCTACTCCTTGCTCAACGAAATGGACTCAACACCGCATATTAAACGCCTAAGAATGTACCTGACTCTTAAGTATCTTAAAACGTATGGATTGCTATGTCTCCGAAAGAGAATCAAGCATGTGTACAGGGACATAAACGCAGCAGTGATAGGATTGGAGAGGTTCGGTGAGCAAATGAAGACCCTTTGAAGTCATATTGCATGGTACCCATGCCACGGGTTTCAACTACCCAGGTTTAAGGTATTCTTCCTTCAGCTAAAACATGCATGTGGAACCTAGAGTATGATCAACCATGTGATCGGGAGACGTGTTCAAATATGTCTCAGTTTTCGTACCCTGGTACTCGGGTGCAACATTCCAGACGCTTTACTAACACTCTCCCGACTTGGAGAGTCAGTCCCTTTAACCTCCTGTTTGGCCCAGTTTGCAATTTCTGCGGAAGATGAACAGGAATAGCGAGAACCAATGAGAGACTAGCTGGAGGTGTCTGGACGGGCAAATTTAACTCTCATTTCCCACCAGGAAGAGGAAATAACCAAAGGCTCAGCGTGCCGTGCCGGAACCAGATTAGGGCCTGAAGCCATCCTGCGGTGTTGCGGCCAGCTCACAAGAAAGCGAGTTGAAGAAAGGAGCTCAGGGGCACTGTAATTCACAAACCTGCAGAGTTATAAATGACAGCTATCGTCCAAAAATATACTGAAGTAAGGCTGCCAAGAGGACTTGAAAGCGGGGCAGAATTGCAGGAAACCGATTTCAGGAGGTAGACTGGAATTGCATTGAAAGCATAGGAAAAGAGGCAGAACGTCCACAATGATGCACTTGGCCAAAAAGGGCGTATGCGTTTTTTCCTGAATATATTCAGGAAAAAACGCATACGCCCTTTTTGGCCAACCAAGCAAGCTTGCAAAGGAAATCTGCACTACAATGAAGTCTCACTTCCCCCCGGTCAAAAGGGCCATCTGAAAAAAGTGTAAAATCCAGAAAGGCAGGACAGGCCATGGAGAACTGGGAGCCTTGTTATGCTGATGGGCGGGATGTAAACTGCCAACAGACACTCGGGAGAAGTGTATGGTGTTTCCTGAAACATCTAAAAAACAAAGCAACAGAGCCTAGGCCACTTCCACTTATGGTCCTATAGCTTAGGGAAATTAAAATCAAAAAGACACAGCCACCCCAATGTTTGGGACGCCTCTGTTTACAAGAACCTCGTTTACCGTACAAGTTCAATATCACAGAAAGTGAAAAATGGATAAAGAACTTGTGGTACTTACGTACAATGCAGTATCACTCAGCAGTGAAATCTATGTCATCAGGCCCGTAGCAGCACAATGAGTGGATTCAGGTACGATGATTCTAACTGAAATAAGTCACACAGAAAAAGAAACATCATAAGATATCAGTAATACACGGAATGTAAACTTGGCTACACAGGAACTGAATTACAGAACAGAACAGGGTCTCAAATTTAGAAAACCAACTTATGCTTGTTTAAGGGTAAAGGTGAGTTGGGGTGCTGCATAAAACCAGAGATTGAAATGAGCACAGATAAAGTTCCTTAAGCCAAATATGGAATAGACAAGAGCTACTCCTTGCTCAACGAAATGGACTCAACACCGCATATTAAACGCCTAAGAATGTACCTGACTCTTAAGTATCTTAAAACCTATGGATTGCTATGTCTCCGCAAGAGAATCAAGCATGTGTACAGGGACATAAACGCAGCAGTGATAGGATTGGAGAGGTTCGGTGAGCAAATGAAGACCCTTTGAAGTCATATTGCATGGTACCCATGCCACGGGTTTCAACTACCCAGGTTTAAGGTATTCTTCCTTCAGCTAAACATGCATGTGGAACCTAGAGTATGATCAACCATGTGATCGGGAGACGTGTTCAAATATGTCTCAGTTTTCGTACCCTGGTACTCGGGTGCAACATTCCAGACGCTTTACTAACACTCTCCCGACTTGGAGAGTCAGTCCCTTTAACCTCCTGTTTGGCCCAGTTTGCAATTTCTGCGGAAGATGAACAGGAATAGCGAGAACCAATGAGAGACTAGCTGGAGGTGTCTGGACGGGCAAATTTAACTCTCATTTCCCACCAGGAAGAGGAAATAACCAAAGGCTCAGCGTGCCGTGCCGGAACCAGATTAGGGCCTGAAGCCATCCTGCGGTGTTGCGGCCAGCTCACAAGAAAGCGAGTTGAAGAAAGGAGCTCAGGGGCACTGTAATTCACAAACCTGCAGAGTTATAAATGACAGCTATCGTCCAAAAATATACTGAAGTAAGGCTGCCAAGAGGACTTGAAAGCGGGGCAGAATTGCAGGAAACCGATTTCAGGAGGTAGACTGGAATTGCATTGAAAGCATTGGAAAAGAGGCAGAACGTCCACAATGATGCACTTGGCCAAAAAGGGCGTATGCGTTTTTTCCTGAATATATTCAGGAAAAAACGCATACGCCCTTTTTGGCCAACCAAGCAAGCTTGCAAAGGAAATCTGCACTACAATGAAGTCTCACTTCCCCCCGGTCAAAAGGGCCATCTGAAAAAAGTGTAAAATCCAGAAAGGCAGGACAGGCCATGGAGAACTGGGAGCCTTGTTATGCTGATGGGCGGGATGTAAACTGCCAACTGACACTCGGGAGAAGTGTATGGTGTTTCCTGAAACATCTAAAAAACAAAGCAACAGAGCCTAGGGCACTTCCACTTATGGTCCTATAGCTTAGGGAAATTAAAATCAAAAAGACACAGCCACCCCAATGTTTGGGACGCCTCTGTTTACAAGAACCTCGTTTACCGTACAAGTTCAATATCACAGAAAGTGAAAAATGGATAAAGAACTTGTGGTACTTACGTACAATGCAGTATCACTCAGCAGTGAAATCTATGTCATCAGGCCCGTAGCAGCACAATGAGTGGATTCAGGTACGATGATTCTAACTGAAATAAGTCACACAGAAAAAGAAACATCATAAGATATCAGTAATACACGGAATGTAAACTTGGCTACACAGGAACTGAATTACAGAACAGAACAGGGTCTCAAATTTAGAAAACCAACTTATGCTTGTTTAAGGGTAAAGGTGAGTTGGGGTGCTGCATAAAACCAGAGATTGAAATGAGCACAGATAAAGTTCCTTAAGCCAAATATGGAATAGACAAGAGCTACTCCTTGCTCAACGAAATGGACTCAACACCGCATATTAAACGCCTAAGAATGTACCTGACTCTTAAGTATCTTAAAACCTATGGATTGCTATGTCTCCGCAAGAGAATCAAGCATGTGTACAGGGACATAAACGCAGCAGTGATAGGATTGGAGAGGTTCGGTGAGCAAATGAAGACCCTTTGAAGTCATATTGCATGGTACCCATGCCACGGGTTTCAACTACCCAGGTTTAAGGTATTCTTCCTTCAGCTAAAACATGCATGTGGAACCTAGAGTATGATCAACCATGTGATCGGGAGACGTGTTCAAATATGTCTCAGTTTTCGTACCCTGGTACTCGGGTGCAACATTCCAGACGCTTTACTAACACTCTCCCGACTTGGAGAGTCAGTCCCTTTAACCTCCTGTTTGGCCCAGTTTGCAATTTCTGCGGAAGATGAACAGGAATAGCGAGAACCAATGAGAGACTAGCTGGAGGTGTCTGGACGGGCAAATTTAACTCTCATTTCCCACCAGGAAGAGGAAATAACCAAAGGCTCAGCGTGCCGTGCTGGAACCAGATTAGGGCCTGAAGCCATCCTGCGGTGTTGCGGCCAGCTCACAAGAAAGCGAGTTGAAGAAAGGAGCTCAGGGGCACTGTAATTCACAAACCTGCAGAGTTATAAATGACAGCTATCGTCCAAAAATATACTGAAGTAAGGCTGCCAAGAGGACTTGAAAGCGGGGCAGAATTGCAGGAAACCGATTTCAGGAGGTAGACTGGAATTGCATTGAAAGCATAGGAAAAGAGGCAGAACGTCCACAATGATGCACTTGGCCAAAAAGGGCGTATGCGTTTTTTCCTGAATATATTCAGGAAAAAACGCATACGCCCTTTTTGGCCAACCAAGCAAGCTTGCAAAGGAAATCTGCACTACAATGAAGTCTCACTTCCCCCCGGTCAAAAGGGCCATCTGAAAAAAGTGTAAAATCCAGAAAGGCAGGACAGGCCATGGAGAACTGGGAGCCTTGTTATGCTGATGGGCGGGATGTAAACTGCCAACAGACACTCGGGAGAAGTGTATGGTGTTTCCTGAAACATCTAAAAAACAAAGCAACGGAGCCTAGGGCACTTCCACTTATGGTCCTATAGCTTAGGGAAATTAAAATCAAAAAGACACAGCCACCCCAATGTTTGGGACGCCTCTGTTTACAAGAACCTCGTTTACCGTACAAGTTCAATATCACAGAAAGTGAAAAATGGATAAAGAACTTGTGGTACTTACGTACAATGCAGTATCACTCAGCAGTGAAATCTATGTCATCAGGCCCGTAGCAGCACAATGAGTGGATTCAGGTACGATGATTCTAACTGAAATAAGTCACACAGAAAAAGAAACATCATAAGATATCAGTAATACACGGAATGTAAACTTGGCTACACAGGAACTGAATTACAGAACAGAACAGGGTCTCAAATTTAGAAAACCAACTTATGCTTGTTTAAGGGTAAAGGTGAGTTGGGGTGCTGCATAAAACCAGAGATTGAAATGAGCACAGATAAAGTTCCTTAAGCCAAATATGGAATAGACAAGAGCTACTCCTTGCTCAACGAAATGGACTCAACACCGCATATTAAACGCCTAAGAATGTACCTGACTCTTAAGTATCTTAAAACCTATGGATTGCTATGTCTCCGCAAGAGAATCAAGCATGTGTACAGGGACATAAACGCAGCAGTGATAGGATTGGAGAGGTTCGGTGAGCAAATGAAGACCCTTTGAAGTCATATTGCATGGTACCCATGCCACGGGTTTCAACTACCCAGGTTTAAGGTATTCTTCCTTCAGCTAAAACATGCATGTGGAACCTAGAGTATGATCAACCATGTGATCGGGAGACGTGTTCAAATATGTCTCAGTTTTCGTACCCTGGTACTCGGGTGCAACATTCCAGACGCTTTACTAACACTCTCCCGACTTGGAGAGTCAGTCCCTTTAACCTCCTGTTTGGCCCAGTTTGCAATTTCTGCGGAAGATGAACAGGAATAGCGAGAACCAATGAGAGACTAGCTGGAGGTGTCTGGACGGGCAAATTTAACTCTCATTTCCCACCAGGAAGAGGAAATAACCAAAGGCTCAGCGTGCCGTGCCGGAACCAGATTAGGGCCTGAAGCCATCCTGCGGTGTTGCGGCCAGCTCACAAGAAAGCGAGTTGAAGAAAGGAGCTCAGGGGCACTGTAATTCACAAACCTGCAGAGTTATAAATGACAGCTATCGTCCAAAAATATACTGAAGTAAGGCTGCCAAGAGGACTTGAAAGCGGGGCAGAATTGCAGGAAACCGATTTCAGGAGGTAGACTGGAATTGCATTGAAAGCATAGGAAAAGAGGCAGAACGTCCACAATGATGCACTTGGCCAAAAAGGGCGTATGCGTTTTTTCCTGAATATATTCAGGAAAAAACGCATACGCCCTTTTTGGCCAACCAAGCAAGCTTGCAAAGGAAATCTGCACTACAATGAAGTCTCACTTCCCCCCGGTCAAAAGGGCCATCTGAAAAAAGTGTAAAATCCAGAAAGGCAGGACAGGCCATGGAGAACTGGGAGCCTTGTTATGCTGATGGGCGGGATGTAAACTGCCAACAGACACTCGGGAGAAGTGTATGGTGTTTCCTGAAACATCTAAAAAACAAAGCAACGGAGCCTAGGGCACTTCCACTTATGGTCCTATAGCTTAGGGAAATTAAAATCAAAAAGACACAGCCACCCCAATGTTTGGGACGCCTCTGTTTACAAGAACCTCGTTTACCGTACAAGTTCAATATCACAGAAAGTGAAAAATGGATAAAGAACTTGTGGTACTTACGTACAATGCAGTATCACTCAGCAGTGAAATCTATGTCATCAGGCCCGTAGCAGCACAATGAGTGGATTCAGGTACGATGATTCTAACTGAAATAAGTCACACAGAAAAAGAAACATCATAAGATATCAGTAATACACGGAATGTAAACTTGGCTACACAGGAACTGAATTACAGAACAGAACAGGGTCTCAAATTTAGAAAACCAACTTATGCTTGTTTAAGGGTAAAGGTGAGTTGGGGTGCTGCATAAAACCAGAGATTGAAATGAGCACAGATAAAGTTCCTTAAGCCAAATATGGAATAGACAAGAGCTACTCCTTGCTCAACGAAATGGACTCAACACCGCATATTAAACGCCTAAGAATGTACCTGACTCTTAAGTATCTTAAAACGTATGGATTGCTATGTCTCCGAAAGAGAATCAAGCATGTGTACAGGGACATAAACGCAGCAGTGATAGGATTGGAGAGGTTCGGTGAGCAAATGAAGACCCTTTGAAGTCATATTGCATGGTACCCATGCCACGGGTTTCAACTACCCAGGTTTAAGGTATTCTTCCTTCAGCTAAAACATGCATGTGGAACCTAGAGTATGATCAACCATGTGATCGGGAGACGTGTTCAAATATGTCTCAGTTTTCGTACCCTGGTACTCGGGTGCAACATTCCAGACGCTTTACTAACACTCTCCCGACTTGGAGAGTCAGTCCCTTTAACCTCCTGTTTGGCCCAGTTTGCAATTTCTGCGGAAGATGAACAGGAATAGCGAGAACCAATGAGAGACTAGCTGGAGGTGTCTGGACGGGCAAATTTAACTCTCATTTCCCACCAGGAAGAGGAAATAACCAAAGGCTCAGCGTGCCGTGCCGGAACCAGATTAGGGCCTGAAGCCATCCTGCGGTGTTGCGGCCAGCTCACAAGAAAGCGAGTTGAAGAAAGGAGCTCAGGGGCACTGTAATTCACAAACCTGCAGAGTTATAAATGACAGCTATCGTCCAAAAATATACTGAAGTAAGGCTGCCAAGAGGACTTGAAAGCGGGGCAGAATTGCAGGAAACCGATTTCAGGAGGTAGACTGGAATTGCATTGAAAGCATAGGAAAAGAGGCAGAACGTCCACAATGATGCACTTGGCCAAAAAGGGCGTATGCGTTTTTTCCTGAATATATTCAGGAAAAAACGCATACGCCCTTTTTGGCCAACCAAGCAAGCTTGCAAAGGAAATCTGCACTACAATGAAGTCTCACTTCCCCCCGGTCAAAAGGGCCATCTGAAAAAAGTGTAAAATCCAGAAAGGCAGGACAGGCCATGGAGAACTGGGAGCCTTGTTATGCTGATGGGCGGGATGTAAACTGCCAACAGACACTCGGGAGAAGTGTATGGTGTTTCCTGAAACATCTAAAAAACAAAGCAACAGAGCCTAGGGCACTTCCACTTATGGTCCTATAGCTTAGGGAAATTAAAATCAAAAAGACACAGCCACCCCAATGTTTGGGACGCCTCTGTTTACAAGAACCTCGTTTACCGTACAAGTTCAATATCACAGAAAGTGAAAAATGGATAAAGAACTTGTGGTACTTACGTACAATGCAGTATCACTCAGCAGTGAAATCTATGTCATCAGGCCCGTAGCAGCACAATGAGTGGATTCAGGTACGATGATTCTAACTGAAATAAGTCACACAGAAAAAGAAACATCATAAGATATCAGTAATACACGGAATGTAAACTTGGCTACACAGGAACTGAATTACAGAACAGAACAGGGTCTCAAATTTAGAAAACCAACTTATGCTTGTTTAAGGGTAAAGGTGAGTTGGGGTGCTGCATAAAACCAGAGATTGAAATGAGCACAGATAAAGTTCCTTAAGCCAAATATGGAATAGACAAGAGCTACTCCTTGCTCAACGAAATGGACTCAACACCGCATATTAAACGCCTAAGAATGTACCTGACTCTTAAGTATCTTAAAACCTATGGATTGCTATGTCTCCGCAAGAGAATCAAGCATGTGTACAGGGACATAAACGCAGCAGTGATAGGATTGGAGAGGTTCGGTGAGCAAATGAAGACCCTTTGAAGTCATATTGCATGGTACCCATGCCACGGGTTTCAACTACCCAGGTTTAAGGTATTCTTCCTTCAGCTAAAACATGCATGTGGAACCTAGAGTATGATCAACCATGTGATCGGGAGACGTGTTCAAATATGTCTCAGTTTTCGTACCCTGGTACTCGGGTGCAACATTCCAGACGCTTTACTAACACTCTCCCGACTTGGAGAGTCAGTCCCTTTAACCTCCTGTTTGGCCCAGTTTGCAATTTCTGCGGAAGATGAACAGGAATAGCGAGAACCAATGAGAGACTAGCTGGAGGTGTTTGGACGGGCAAATTTAACTCTCATTTCCCACCAGGAAGAGGAAATAACCAAAGGCTCAGCGTGCCGTGCCGGAACCAGATTAGGGCCTGAAGCCATCCTGCGGTGTTGCGGCCAGCTCACAAGAAAACGAGTTGAAGAAAGGAGCTCAGGGGCACTGTAATTCACAAACCTGCAGAGTTATAAATGACAGCTATCGTCCAAAAATATACTGAAGTAAGGCTGCCAAGAGGACTTGAAAGCGGGGCAGAATTGCAGGAAACCGATTTCAGGAGGTAGACTGGAATTGCATTGAAAGCATAGGAAAAGAGGCAGAACGTCCACAATGATGCACTTGGCCAAAAAGGGCGTATGCGTTTTTTCCTGAATATATTCAGGAAAAAACGCATACGCCCTTTTTGGCCAACCAAGCAAGCTTGCAAAGGAAATCTGCACTACAATGAAGGCTCACTTCCCCCCGGTCAAAAGGGCCATCTGAAAAAAGTGTAAAATCCAGAAAGGCAGGACAGGCCATGGAGAACTGGGAGCCTTGTTATGCTGATGGGCGGGATGTAAACTGCCAACTGACACTCGGGAGAAGTGTATGGTGTTTCCTGAAACATCTAAAAAACAAAGCAACAGAGCCTAGGGCACTTCCACTTATGGTCCTATAGCTTAGGGAAATTAAAATCAAAAAGACACAGCCACCCCAATGTTTGGGACGCCTCTGTTTACAAGAACCTCATTTACCGTACAAGTTCAATATCACAGAAAGTGAAAAATGGATAAAGAACTTGTGGTACTTACGTACAATGCAGTATCACTCAGCAGTGAAATCTATGTCATCAGGCCCGTAGCAGCACAATGAGTGGATTCAGGTACGATGATTCTAACTGAAATAAGTCACACAGAAAAAGAAACATCATAAGATATCAGTAATACACGGAATGTAAACTTGGCTACACAGGAACTGAATTACAGAACAGAACAGGGTCTCAAATTTAGAAAACCAACTTATGCTTGTTTAAGGGTAAAGGTGAGTTGGGGTGCTGCATAAAACCAGAGATTGAAATGAGCACAGATAAAGTTCCTTAAGCCAAATATGGAATAGACAAGAGCTACTCCTTGCTCAACGAAATGGACTCAACACCGCATATTAAACGCCTAAGAATGTACCTGACTCTTAAGTATCTTAAAACCTATGGATTGCTATGTCTCCGAAAGAGAATCAAGCATGTGTACAGGGACATAAACGCAGCAGTGATAGGATTGGAGAGGTTCGGTGAGCAAATGAAGACCCTTTGAAGTCATATTGCATGGTACCCATGCCACGGGTTTCAACTACCCAGGTTTAAGGTATTCTTCCTTCAGCTAAAACATGCATGTGGAACCTAGAGTATGATCAACCATGTGATCGGGAGACGTGTTCAAATATGTCTCAGTTTTCGTACCCTGGTACTCGGGTGCAACATTCCAGACGCTTTACTAACACTCTCCCGACTTGGAGAGTCTGTCCCTTTAACCTCCTGTTTGGCCCAGTTTGCAATTTCTGCGGAAGATGAACAGGAATAGCGAGAACCAATGAGAGACTAGCTGGAGGTGTCTGGACGGGCAAATTTAACTCTCATTTCCCACCAGGAAGAGGAAATAACCAAAGGCTCAGCGTGCCGTGCCGGAACCAGATTAGGGCCTGAAGCCATCCTGCGGTGTTGCGGCCAGCTCACAAGAAAGCGAGTTGAAGAAAGGAGCTCAGGGGCACTGTAATTCACAAACCTGCAGAGTTATAAATGACAGCTATCGTCCAAAAATATACTGAAGTAAGGCTGCCAAGAGGACTTGAAAGCGGGGCAGAATTGCAGGAAACCGATTTCAGGAGGTAGACTGGAATTGCATTGAAAGCATAGGAAAAGAGGCAGAACGTCCACAATGATGCACTTGGCCAAAAAGGGCGTATGCGTTTTTTCCTGAATATATTCAGGAAAAAACGCATACGCCCTTTTTGGCCAACCAAGCAAGCTTGCAAAGGAAATCTGCACTACAATGAAGTCTCACTTCCCCCCGGTCAAAAGGGCCATCTGAAAAAAGTGTAAAATCCAGAAAGGCAGGACAGGCCATGGAGAACTGGAAGCCTTGTTATGCTGATGGGCGGGATGTAAACTGCCAACTGACACTCGGGAGAAGTGTATGGTGTTTCCTGAAACATCTAAAAAACAAAGCAACAGAGCCTAGGGCACTTCCACTTATGGTCCTATAGCTTAGGGAAATTAAAATCAAAAAGACACAGCCACCCCAATGTTTGGGACGCCTCTGTTTACAAGAACCTCGTTTACCGTACAAGTTCAATATCACAGAAAGTGAAAAATGGATAAAGAACTTGTGGTACTTACGTACAATGCAGTATCACTCAGCAGTGAAATCTATGTCATCAGGCCCGTGGCAGCACAATGAGTGGATTCAGGTACGATGATTCTAACTGAAATAAGTCACACAGAAAAGGAAACATCATAAGATATCAGTAATACACGGAATGTAAACTTGGCTACACAGGAACTGAATTACAGAACAGAACAGGGTCTCAAATTTAGAAAACCAACTTATGCTTGTTTAAGGGTAAAGGTGAGTTGGGGTGCTGCATAAAACCAGAGATTGAAATGAGCACAGATAAAGTTCCTTAAGCCAAATATGGAATAGACAAGAGCTACTCCTTGCTCAACGAAATGGACTCAACACCGCATATTAAACGCCTAAGAATGTACCTGACTCTTAAGTATCTTAAAACCTATGGATTGCTATGTCTCCGAAAGAGAATCAAGCATGTGTACAGGGACATAAACGCAGCAGTGATAGGATTGGAGAGGTTCGGTGAGCAAATGAAGACCCTTTGAAGTCATATTGCATGGTACCCATGCCACGGGTTTCAACTACCCAGGTTTAAGGTATTCTTCCTTCAGCTAAAACATGCATGTGGAACCTAGAGTATGATCAACCATGTGATCGGGAGACGTGTTCAAATATGTCTCAGTTTTCGTACCCTGGTACTTGGGTGCAACATTCCAGACGCTTTACTAACACTCTCCCGACTTGGAGAGTCTGTCCCTTTAACCTCCTGTTTGGCCCAGTTTGCAATTTCTGCGGAAGATGAACAGGAATAGCGAGAACCAATGAGAGACTAGCTGGAGGTGTCTGGACGGGCAAATTTAACTCTCATTTCCCACCAGGAAGAGGAAATAACCAAAGGCTCAGCGTGCCGTGCCGGAACCAGATTAGGGCCTGAAGCCATCCTGCGGTGTTGCGGCCAGCTCACAAGAAAACGAGTTGAAGAAAGGAGCTCAGGGGCACTGTAATTCACAAACCTGCAGAGTTATAAATGACAGCTATCGTCCAAAAATATACTGAAGTAAGGCTGCCAAGAGGACTTGAAAGCGGGGCAGAATTGCAGGAAACCGATTTCAGGAGGTAGACTGGAATTGCATTGAAAGCATAGGAAAAGAGGCAGAACGTCCACAATGATGCACTTGGCCAAAAAGGGCGTATGCGTTTTTTCCTGAATATATTCAGGAAAAAACGCATACGCCCTTTTTGGCCAACCAAGCAAGCTTGCAAAGGAAATCTGCACTACAATGAAGTCTCACTTCCCCCCGGTCAAAAGGGCCATCTGAAAAAAGTGTAAAATCCAGAAAGGCAGGACAGGCCATGGAGAACTGGGAGCCTTGTTATGCTGATGGGCGGGATGTAAACTGCCAACTGACACTCGGGAGAAGTGTATGGTGTTTCCTGAAACATCTAAAAAACAAAGCAACAGAGCCTAGGGCACTTCCACTTATGGTCCTATAGCTTAGGGAAATTAAAATCAAAAAGACACAGCCACCCCAATGTTTGGGACGCCTCTGTTTACAAGAACCTTGTTTACCGTACAAGTTCAATATCACAGAAAGTGAAAAATGGATAAAGAACTTGTGGTACTTACGTACAATGCAGTATCACTCAGCAGTGAAATCTATGTCATCAGGCCCGTAGCAGCACAATGAGTGGATTCAGGTACGATGATTCTAACTGAAATAAGTCACACAGAAAAAGAAACATCATAAGATATCAGTAATACACGGAATGTAAACTTGGCTACACAGGAACTGAATTACAGAACAGAACAGGGTCTCAAATTTAGAAAACCAACTTATGCTTGTTTAAGGGTAAAGGTGAGTTGGGGTGCTGCATAAAACCAGAGATTGAAATGAGCACAGATAAAGTTCCTTAAGCCAAATATGGAATAGACAAGAGCTACTCCTTGCTCAACGAAATGGACTCAACACCGCATATTAAACGCCTAAGAATGTACCTGACTCTTAAGTATCTTAAAACCTATGGATTGCTATGTCTCCGAAAGAGAATCAAGCATGTGTACAGGGACATAAACGCAGCAGTGATAGGATTGGAGAGGTTCGGTGAGCAAATGAAGACCCTTTGAAGTCATATTGCATGGTACCCATGCCACGGGTTTCAACTACCCAGGTTTAAGGTATTCTTCCTTCAGCTAAAACATGCATGTGGAACCTAGAGTATGATCAACCATGTGATCGGGAGACGTGTTCAAATATGTCTCAGTTTTCGTACCCTGGTACTCGGGTGCAACATTCCAGACGCTTTACTAACACTCTCCCGACTTGGAGAGTCAGTCCCTTTAACCTCCTGTTTGGCCCAGTTTGCAATTTCTGCGGAAGATGAACAGGAATAGCGAGAACCAATGAGAGACTAGCTGGAGGTGTCTGGACGGGCAAATTTAACTCTCATTTCCCACCAGGAAGAGGAAATAACCAAAGGCTCAGCGTGCCGTGCCGGAACCAGATTAGGGCCTGAAGCCATCCTGCGGTGTTGCGGCCAGCTCACAAGAAAGCGAGTTGAAGAAAGGAGCTCAGGGGCACTGTAATTCACAAACCTGCAGAGTTATAAATGACAGCTATCGTCCAAAAATATACTGAAGTAAGGCTGCCAAGAGGACTTGAAAGCGGGGCAGAATTGCAGGAAACCGATTTCAGGAGGTAGACTGGAATTGCATTGAAAGCATAGGAAAAGAGGCAGAACGTCCACAATGATGCACTTGGCCAAAAAGGGCGTATGCGTTTTTTCCTGAATATATTCAGGAAAAAACGCATACGCCCTTTTTGGCCAACCAAGCAAGCTTGCAAAGGAAATCTGCACTACAATGAAGTCTCACTTCCCCCCGGTCAAAAGGGCCATCTGAAAAAAGTGTAAAATCCAGAAAGGCAGGACAGGCCATGGAGAACTGGGAGCCTTGTTATGCTGATGGGCGGGATGTAAACTGCCAACAGACACTCGGGAGAAGTGTATGGTGTTTCCTGAAACATCTAAAAAACAAAGCAACAGAGCCTAGGGCACTTCCACTTATGGTCCTATAGCTTAGGGAAATTAAAATCAAAAAGACACAGCCACCCCAATGTTTGGGACGCCTCTGTTTACAAGAACCTCGTTTACCGTACAAGTTCAATATCACAGAAAGTGAAAAATGGATAAAGAACTTGTGGTACTTACGTACAATGCAGTATCACTCAGCAGTGAAATCTATGTCATCAGGCCCGTAGCAGCACAATGAGTGGATTCAGGTACGATGATTCTAACTGAAATAAGTCACACAGAAAAAGAAACATCATAAGATATCAGTAATACACGGAATGTAAACTTGGCTACACAGGAACTGAATTACAGAACAGAACAGGGTCTCAAATTTAGAAAACCAACTTATGCTTGTTTAAGGGTAAAGGTGAGTTGGGGTGCTGCATAAAACCAGAGATTGAAATGAGCACAGATAAAGTTCCTTAAGCCAAATATGGAATAGACAAGAGCTACTCCTTGCTCAACGAAATGGACTCAACACCGCATATTAAACGCCTAAGAATGTACCTGACTCTTAAGTATCTTAAAACCTATGGATTGCTATGTCTCCGAAAGAGAATCAAGCATGTGTACAGGGACATAAACGCAGCAGTGATAGGATTGGAGAGGTTCGGTGAGCAAATGAAGACCCTTTGAAGTCATATTGCATGGTACCCATGCCACGGGTTTCAACTACCCAGGTTTAAGGTATTCTTCCTTCAGCTAAAACATGCATGTGGAACCTAGAGTATGATCAACCATGTGATCGGGAGACGTGTTCAAATATGTCTCAGTTTTCGTACCCTGGTACTCGGGTGCAACATTCCAGACGCTTTACTAACACTCTCCCGACTTGGAGAGTCAGTCCCTTTAACCTCCTGTTTGGCCCAGTTTGCAATTTCTGCGGAAGATGAACAGGAATAGCGAGAACCAATGAGAGACTAGCTGGAGGTGTCTGGACGGGCAAATTTAACTCTCATTTCCCACCAGGAAGAGGAAATAACCAAAGGCTCAGCGTGCCGTGCCGGAACCAGATTAGGGCCTGAAGCCATCCTGCGGTGTTGCGGCCAGCTCACAAGAAAGCGAGTTGAAGAAAGGAGCTCAGGGGCACTGTAATTCACAAACCTGCAGAGTTATAAATGACAGCTATCGTCCAAAAATATACTGAAGTAAGGCTGCCAAGAGGACTTGAAAGCGGGGCAGAATTGCAGGAAACCGATTTCAGGAGGTAGACTGGAATTGCATTGAAAGCATAGGAAAAGAGGCAGAACGTCCACAATGATGCACTTGGCCAAAAAGGGCGTATGCGTTTTTTCCTGAATATATTCAGGAAAAAACGCATACGCCCTTTTTGGCCAACCAAGCAAGCTTGCAAAGGAAATCTGCACTACAATGAAGTCTCACTTCCCCCCGGTCAAAAGGGCCATCTGAAAAAAGTGTAAAATCCAGAAAGGCAGGACAGGCCATGGAGAACTGGGAGCCTTGTTATGCTGATGGGCGGGATGTAAACTGCCAACAGACACTCGGGAGAAGTGTATGGTGTTTCCTGAAACATCTAAAAAACAAAGCAACAGAGCCTAGGGCACTTCCACTTATGGTCCTATAGCTTAGGGAAATTAAAATCAAAAAGACACAGCCACCCCAATGTTTGGGACGCCTCTGTTTACAAGAACCTCGTTTACCGTACAAGTTCAATATCACAGAAAGTGAAAAATGGATAAAGAACTTGTGGTACTTACGTACAATGCAGTATCACTCAGCAGTGAAATCTATGTCATCAGGCCCGTAGCAGCACAATGAGTGGATTCAGGTACGATGATTCTAACTGAAATAAGTCACACAGAAAAAGAAACATCATAAGATATCAGTAATACACGGAATGTAAACTTGGCTACACAGGAACTGAATTACAGAACAGAACAGGGTCTCAAATTTAGAAAACCAACTTATGCTTGTTTAAGGGTAAAGGTGAGTTGGGGTGCTGCATAAAACCAGAGATTGAAATGAGCACAGATAAAGTTCCTTAAGCCAAATATGGAATAGACAAGAGCTACTCCTTGCTCAACGAAATGGACTCAACACCGCATATTAAACGCCTAAGAATGTACCTGACTCTTAAGTATCTTAAAACCTATGGATTGCTATGTCTCCGAAAGAGAATCAAGCATGTGTACAGGGACATAAACGCAGCAGTGATAGGATTGGAGAGGTTCGGTGAGCAAATGAAGACCCTTTGAAGTCATATTGCATGGTACCCATGCCACGGGTTTCAACTACCCAGGTTTAAGGTATTCTTCCTTCAGCTAAAACATGCATGTGGAACCTAGAGTATGATCAACCATGTGATCGGGAGACGTGTTCAAATATGTCTCAGTTTTCGTACCCTGGTACTCGGGTGCAACATTCCAGACGCTTTACTAACACTCTCCCGACTTGGAGAGTCAGTCCCTTTAACCTCCTGTTTGGCCCAGTTTGCAATTTCTGCGGAAGATGAACAGGAATAGCGAGAACCAATGAGAGACTAGCTGGAGGTGTCTGGACGGGCAAATTTAACTCTCATTTCCCACCAGGAAGAGGAAATAACCAAAGGCTCAGCGTGCCGTGCCGGAACCAGATTAGGGCCTGAAGCCATCCTGCGGTGTTGCGGCCAGCTCACAAGAAAGCGAGTTGAAGAAAGGAGCTCAGGGGCACTGTAATTCACAAACCTGCAGAGTTATAAATGACAGCTATCGTCCAAAAATATACTGAAGTAAGGCTGCCAAGAGGACTTGAAAGCGGGGCAGAATTGCAGGAAACCGATTTCAGGAGGTAGACTGGAATTGCATTGAAAGCATAGGAAAAGAGGCAGAACGTCCACAATGATGCACTTGGCCAAAAAGGGCGTATGCGTTTTTTCCTGAATATATTCAGGAAAAAACGCATACGCCCTTTTTGGCCAACCAAGCAAGCTTGCAAAGGAAATCTGCACTACAATGAAGTCTCACTTCCCCCCGGTCAAAAGGGCCATCTGAAAAAAGTGTAAAATCCAGAAAGGCAGGACAGGCCATGGAGAACTGGGAGCCTTGTTATGCTGATGGGCGGGATGTAAATTGCCAACAGACACTCGGGAGAAGTGTATGGTGTTTCCTGAAACATCTAAAAAACAAAGCAACAGAGCCTAGGCCACTTCCACTTATGGTCCTATAGCTTAGGGAAATTAAAATCAAAAAGACACAGCCACCCCAATGTTTGGGACGCCTCTGTTTACAAGAACCTCGTTTACCGTACAAGTTCAATATCACAGAAAGTGAAAAATGGATAAAGAACTTGTGGTACTTACGTACAATGCAGTATCACTCAGCAGTGAAATCTATGTCATCAGGCCCGTAGCAGCACAATGAGTGGATTCAGGTACGATGATTCTAACTGAAATAAGTCACACAGAAAAAGAAACATCATAAGATATCAGTAATACACGGAATGTAAACTTGGCTACACAGGAACTGAATTACAGAACAGAACAGGGTCTCAAATTTAGAAAACCAACTTATGCTTGTTTAAGGGTAAAGGTGAGTTGGGGTGCTGCATAAAACCAGAGATTGAAATGAGCACAGATAAAGTTCCTTAAGCCAAATATGGAATAGACAAGAGCTACTCCTTGCTCAACGAAATGGACTCAACACCGCATATTAAACGCCTAAGAATGTACCTGACTCTTAAGTATCTTAAAACCTATGGATTGCTATGTCTCCGCAAGAGAATCAAGCATGTGTACAGGGACATAAACGCAGCAGTGATAGGATTGGAGAGGTTCGGTGAGCAAATGAAGACCCTTTGAAGTCATATTGCATGGTACCCATGCCACGGGTTTCAACTACCCAGGTTTAAGGTATTCTTCCTTCAGCTAAAACATGCATGTGGAACCTAGAGTATGATCAACCATGTGATCGGGAGACGTGTTCAAATATGTCTCAGTTTTCGTACCCTGGTACTCGGGTGCAACATTCCAGACGCTTTACTAACACTCTCCCGACTTGGAGAGTCAGTCCCTTTAACCTCCTGTTTGGCCCAGTTTGCAATTTCTGCGGAAGATGAACAGGAATAGCGAGAACCAATGAGAGACTAGCTGGAGGTGTCTGGACGGGCAAATTTAACTCTCATTTCCCACCAGGAAGAGGAAATAACCAAAGGCTCAGCGTGCCGTGCCGGAACCAGATTAGGGCCTGAAGCCATCCTGCGGTGTTGCGGCCAGCTCACAAGAAAGCGAGTTGAAGAAAGGAGCTCAGGGGCACTGTAATTCACAAACCTGCAGAGTTATAAATGACAGCTATCGTCCAAAAATATACTGAAGTAAGGCTGCCAAGAGGACTTGAAAGCGGGGCAGAATTGCAGGAAACCGATTTCAGGAGGTAGACTGGAATTGCATTGAAAGCATAGGAAAAGAGGCAGAACGTCCACAATGATGCACTTGGCCAAAAAGGGCGTATGCGTTTTTTCCTGAATATATTCAGGAAAAAACGCATACGCCCTTTTTGGCCAACCAAGCAAGCTTGCAAAGGAAATCTGCACTACAATGAAGTCTCACTTCCCCCCGGTCAAAAGGGCCATCTGAAAAAAGTGTAAAATCCAGAAAGGCAGGACAGGCCATGGAGAACTGGGAGCCTTGTTATGCTGATGGGCGGGATGTAAATTGCCAACAGACACTCGGGAGAAGTGTATGGTGTTTCCTGAAACATCTAAAAAACAAAGCAACAGAGCCTAGGCCACTTCCACTTATGGTCCTATAGCTTAGGGAAATTAAAATCAAAAAGACACAGCCACCCCAATGTTTGGGACGCCTCTGTTTACAAGAACCTCGTTTACCGTACAAGTTCAATATCACAGAAAGTGAAAAATGGATAAAGAACTTGTGGTACTTACGTACAATGCAGTATCACTCAGCAGTGAAATCTATGTCATCAGGCCCGTAGCAGCACAATGAGTGGATTCAGGTACGATGATTCTAACTGAAATAAGTCACACAGAAAAAGAAACATCATAAGATATCAGTAATACACGGAATGTAAACTTGGCTACACAGGAACTGAATTACAGAACAGAACAGGGTCTCAAATTTAGAAAACCAACTTATGCTTGTTTAAGGGTAAAGGTGAGTTGGGGTGCTGCATAAAACCAGAGATTGAAATGAGCACAGATAAAGTTCCTTAAGCCAAATATGGAATAGACAAGAGCTACTCCTTGCTCAACGAAATGGACTCAACACCGCATATTAAACGCCTAAGAATGTACCTGACTCTTAAGTATCTTAAAACCTATGGATTGCTATGTCTCCGCAAGAGAATCAAGCATGTGTACAGGGACATAAACGCAGCAGTGATAGGATTGGAGAGGTTCGGTGAGCAAATGAAGACCCTTTGAAGTCATATTGCATGGTACCCATGCCACGGGTTTCAACTACCCAGGTTTAAGGTATTCTTCCTTCAGCTAAAACATGCATGTGGAACCTAGAGTATGATCAACCATGTGATCGGGAGACGTGTTCAAATATGTCTCAGTTTTCGTACCCTGGTACTCGGGTGCAACATTCCAGACGCTTTACTAACACTCTCCCGACTTGGAGAGTCAGTCCCTTTAACCTCCTGTTTGGCCCAGTTTGCAATTTCTGCGGAAGATGAACAGGAATAGCGAGAACCAATGAGAGACTAGCTGGAGGTGTCTGGACGGGCAAATTTAACTCTCATTTCCCACCAGGAAGAGGAAATAACCAAAGGCTCAGCGTGCCGTGCCGGAACCAGATTAGGGCCTGAAGCCATCCTGCGGTGTTGCGGCCAGCTCACAAGAAAGCGAGTTGAAGAAAGGAGCTCAGGGGCACTGTAATTCACAAACCTGCAGAGTTATAAATGACAGCTATCGTCCAAAAATATACTGAAGTAAGGCTGCCAAGAGGACTTGAAAGCGGGGCAGAATTGCAGGAAACCGATTTCAGGAGGTAGACTGGAATTGCATTGAAAGCATAGGAAAAGAGGCAGAACGTCCACAATGATGCACTTGGCCAAAAAGGGCGTATGCGTTTTTTCCTGAATATATTCAGGAAAAAACGCATACGCCCTTTTTGGCCAACCAAGCAAGCTTGCAAAGGAAATCTGCACTACAATGAAGTCTCACTTCCCCCCGGTCAAAAGGGCCATCTGAAAAAAGTGTAAAATCCAGAAAGGCAGGACAGGCCATGGAGAACTGGGAGCCTTGTTATGCTGATGGGCGGGATGTAAACTGCCAACTGACACTCGGGAGAAGTGTATGGTGTTTCCTGAAACATCTAAAAAACAAAGCAACAGAGCCTAGGGCACTTCCACTTATGGTCCTATAGCTTAGGGAAATTAAAATCAAAAAGACACAGCCACCCCAATGTTTGGGACGCCTCTGTTTACAAGAACCTTGTTTACCGTACAAGTTCAATATCACAGAAAGTGAAAAATGGATAAAGAACTTGTGGTACTTACGTACAATGCAGTATCACTCAGCAGTGAAATCTATGTCATCAGGCCCGTAGCAGCACAATGAGTGGATTCAGGTACGATGATTCTAACTGAAATAAGTCACACAGAAAAAGAAACATCATAAGATATCAGTAATACACGGAATGTAAACTTGGCTACACAGGAACTGAATTACAGAACAGAACAGGGTCTCAAATTTAGAAAACCAACTTATGCTTGTTTAAGGGTAAAGGTGAGTTGGGGTGCTGCATAAAACCAGAGATTGAAATGAGCACAGATAAAGTTCCTTAAGCCAAATATGGAATAGACAAGAGCTACTCCTTGCTCAACGAAATGGACTCAACACCGCATATTAAACGCCTAAGAATGTACCTGACTCTTAAGTATCTTAAAACCTATGGATTGCTATGTCTCCGAAAGAGAATCAAGCATGTGTACAGGGACATAAACGCAGCAGTGATAGGATTGGAGAGGTTCGGTGAGCAAATGAAGACCCTTTGAAGTCATATTGCATGGTACCCATGCCACGGGTTTCAACTACCCAGGTTTAAGGTATTCTTCCTTCAGCTAAAACATGCATGTGGAACCTAGAGTATGATCAACCATGTGATCGGGAGACGTGTTCAAATATGTCTCAGTTTTCGTACCCTGGTACTCGGGTGCAACATTCCAGACGCTTTACTAACACTCTCCCGACTTGGAGAGTCAGTCCCTTTAACCTCCTGTTTGGCCCAGTTTGCAATTTCTGCGGAAGATGAACAGGAATAGCGAGAACCAATGAGAGACTAGCTGGAGGTGTCTGGACGGGCAAATTTAACTCTCATTTCCCACCAGGAAGAGGAAATAACCAAAGGCTCAGCGTGCCGTGCCGGAACCAGATTAGGGCCTGAAGCCATCCTGCGGTGTTGCGGCCAGCTCACAAGAAAGCGAGTTGAAGAAAGGAGCTCAGGGGCACTGTAATTCACAAACCTGCAGAGTTATAAATGACAGCTATCGTCCAAAAATATACTGAAGTAAGGCTGCCAAGAGGACTTGAAAGCGGGGCAGAATTGCAGGAAACCGATTTCAGGAGGTAGACTGGAATTGCATTGAAAGCATAGGAAAAGAGGCAGAACGTCCACAATGATGCACTTGGCCAAAAAGGGCGTATGCGTTTTTTCCTGAATATATTCAGGAAAAAACGCATACGCCCTTTTTGGCCAACCAAGCAAGCTTGCAAAGGAAATCTGCACTACAATGAAGTCTCACTTCCCCCCGGTCAAAAGGGCCATCTGAAAAAAGTGTAAAATCCAGAAAGGCAGGACAGGCCATGGAGAACTGGGAGCCTTGTTATGCTGATGGGCGGGATGTAAACTGCCAACAGACACTCGGGAGAAGTGTATGGTGTTTCCTGAAACATCTAAAAAACAAAGCAACAGAGCCTAGGCCACTTCCACTTATGGTCCTATAGCTTAGGGAAATTAAAATCAAAAAGACACAGCCACCCCAATGTTTGGGACGCCTCTGTTTACAAGAACCTCGTTTACCGTACAAGTTCAATATCACAGAAAGTGAAAAATGGATAAAGAACTTGTGGTACTTACGTACAATGCAGTATCACTCAGCAGTGAAATCTATGTCATCAGGCCCGTAGCAGCACAATGAGTGGATTCAGGTACGATGATTCTAACTGAAATAAGTCACACAGAAAAAGAAACATCATAAGATATCAGTAATACACGGAATGTAAACTTGGCTACACAGGAACTGAATTACAGAACAGAACAGGGTCTCAAATTTAGAAAACCAACTTATGCTTGTTTAAGGGTAAAGGTGAGTTGGGGTGCTGCATAAAACCAGAGATTGAAATGAGCACAGATAAAGTTCCTTAAGCCAAATATGGAATAGACAAGAGCTACTCCTTGCTCAACGAAATGGACTCAACACCGCATATTAAACGCCTAAGAATGTACCTGACTCTTAAGTATCTTAACACCTATGGATTGCTATGTCTCCGAAAGAGAATCAAGCATGTGTACAGGGACATAAACGCAGCAGTGATAGGATTGGAGAGGTTCGGTGAGCAAATGAAGACCCTTTGAAGTCATATTGCATGGTACCCATGCCACGGGTTTCAACTACCCAGGTTTAAGGTATTCTTCCTTCAGCTAAAACATGCATGTGGAACCTAGAGTATGATCAACCATGTGATCGGGAGACGTGTTCAAATATGTCTCAGTTTTCGTACCCTGGTACTCGGGTGCAACATTCCAGACGCTTTACTAACACTCTCCCGACTTGGAGAGTCAGTCCCTTTAACCTCCTGTTTGGCCCAGTTTGCAATTTCTGCGGAAGATGAACAGGAATAGCGAGAACCAATGAGAGACTAGCTGGAGGTGTCTGGACGGGCAAATTTAACTCTCATTTCCCACCAGGAAGAGGAAATAACCAAAGGCTCAGCGTGCCGTGCCGGAACCAGATTAGGGCCTGAAGCCATCCTGCGGTGTTGCGGCCAGCTCACAAGAAAGCGAGTTGAAGAAAGGAGCTCAGGGGCACTGTAATTCACAAACCTGCAGAGTTATAAATGACAGCTATCGTCCAAAAATATACTGAAGTAAGGCTGCCAAGAGGACTTGAAAGCGGGGCAGAATTGCAGGAAACCGATTTCAGGAGGTAGACTGGAATTGCATTGAAAGCATAGGAAAAGAGGCAGAACGTCCACAATGATGCACTTGGCCAAAAAGGGCGTATGCGTTTTTTCCTGAATATATTCAGGAAAAAACGCATACGCCCTTTTTGGCCAACCAAGCAAGCTTGCAAAGGAAATCTGCACTACAATGAAGTCTCACTTCCCCCCGGTCAAAAGGGCCATCTGAAAAAAGTGTAAAATCCAGAAAGGCAGGACAGGCCATGGAGAACTGGGAGCCTTGTTATGCTGATGGGCGGGATGTAAATTGCCAATAGACACTCGGGAGAAGTGTATGGTGTTTCCTGAAACATCTAAAAAACAAAGCAACAGAGCCTAGGCCACTTCCACTTATGGTCCTATAGCTTAGGGAAATTAAAATCAAAAAGACACAGCCACCCCAATGTTTGGGACGCCTCTGTTTACAAGAACCTCGTTTACCGTACAAGTTCAATATCACAGAAAGTGAAAAATGGATAAAGAACTTGTGGTACTTACGTACAATGCAGTATCACTCAGCAGTGAAATCTATGTCATCAGGCCCGTAGCAGCACAATGAGTGGATTCAGGTACGATGATTCTAACTGAAATAAGTCACACAGAAAAAGAAACATCATAAGATATCAGTAATACACGGAATGTAAACTTGGCTACACAGGAACTGAATTACAGAACAGAACAGGGTCTCAAATTTAGAAAACCAACTTATGCTTGTTTAAGGGTAAAGGTGAGTTGGGGTGCTGCATAAAACCAGAGATTGAAATGAGCACAGATAAAGTTCCTTAAGCCAAATATGGAATAGACAAGAGCTACTCCTTGCTCAACGAAATGGACTCAACACCGCATATTAAACGCCTAAGAATGTACCTGACTCTTAAGTATCTTAAAACCTATGGATTGCTATGTCTCCGAAAGAGAATCAAGCATGTGTACAGGGACATAAACGCAGCAGTGATAGGATTGGAGAGGTTCGGTGAGCAAATGAAGACCCTTTGAAGTCATATTGCATGGTACCCATGCCACGGGTTTCAACTACCCAGGTTTAAGGTATTCTTCCTTCAGCTAAAACATGCATGTGGAACCTAGAGTATGATCAACCATGTGATCGGGAGACGTGTTCAAATATGTCTCAGTTTTCGTACCCTGGTACTCGGGTGCAACATTCCAGACGCTTTACTAACACTCTCCCGACTTGGAGAGTCAGTCCCTTTAACCTCCTGTTTGGCCCAGTTTGCAATTTCTGCGGAAGATGAACAGGAATAGCGAGAACCAATGAGAGACTAGCTGGAGGTGTCTGGACGGGCAAATTTAACTCTCATTTCCCACCAGGAAGAGGAAATAACCAAAGGCTCAGCGTGCCGTGCCGGAACCAGATTAGGGCCTGAAGCCATCCTGCGGTGTTGCGGCCAGCTCACAAGAAAGCGAGTTGAAGAAAGGAGCTCAGGGGCACTGTAATTCACAAACCTGCAGAGTTATAAATGACAGCTATCGTCCAAAAATATACTGAAGTAAGGCTGCCAAGAGGACTTGAAAGCGGGGCAGAATTGCAGGAAACCGATTTCAGGAGGTAGACTGGAATTGCATTGAAAGCATAGGAAAAGAGGCAGAACGTCCACAATGATGCACTTGGCCAAAAAGGGCGTATGCGTTTTTTCCTGAATATATTCAGGAAAAAACGCATACGCCCTTTTTGGCCAACCAAGCAAGCTTGCAAAGGAAATCTGCACTACAATGAAGTCTCACTTCCCCCCGGTCAAAAGGGCCATCTGAAAAAAGTGTAAAATCCAGAAAGGCAGGACAGGCCATGGAGAACTGGGAGCCTTGTTATGCTGATGGGCGGGATGTAAACTGCCAACAGACACTCGGGAGAAGTGTATGGTGTTTCCTGAAACATCTAAAAAACAAAGCAACAGAGCCTAGGCCACTTCCACTTATGGTCCTATAGCTTAGGGAAATTAAAATCAAAAAGACACAGCCACCCCAATGTTTGGGACGCCTCTGTTTACAAGAACCTCGTTTACCGTACAAGTTCAATATCACAGAAAGTGAAAAATGGATAAAGAACTTGTGGTACTTACGTACAATGCAGTATCACTCAGCAGTGAAATCTATGTCATCAGGCCCGTAGCAGCACAATGAGTGGATTCAGGTACGATGATTCTAACTGAAATAAGTCACACAGAAAAAGAAACATCATAAGATATCAGTAATACACGGAATGTAAACTTGGCTACACAGGAACTGAATTACAGAACAGAACAGGGTCTCAAATTTAGAAAACCAACTTATGCTTGTTTAAGGGTAAAGGTGAGTTGGGGTGCTGCATAAAACCAGAGATTGAAATGAGCACAGATAAAGTTCCTTAAGCCAAATATGGAATAGACAAGAGCTACTCCTTGCTCAACGAAATGGACTCAACACCGCATATTAAACGCCTAAGAATGTACCTGACTCTTAAGTATCTTAAAACCTATGGATTGCTATGTCTCCGCAAGAGAATCAAGCATGTGTACAGGGACATAAACGCAGCAGTGATAGGATTGGAGAGGTTCGGTGAGCAAATGAAGACCCTTTGAAGTCATATTGCATGGTACCCATGCCACGGGTTTCAACTACCCAGGTTTAAGGTATTCTTCCTTCAGCTAAAACATGCATGTGGAACCTAGAGTATGATCAACCATGTGATCGGGAGACGTGTTCAAATATGTCTCAGTTTTCGTACCCTGGTACTCGGGTGCAACATTCCAGACGCTTTACTAACACTCTCCCGACTTGGAGAGTCAGTCCCTTTAACCTCCTGTTTGGCCCAGTTTGCAATTTCTGCGGAAGATGAACAGGAATAGCGAGAACCAATGAGAGACTAGCTGGAGGTGTCTGGACGGGCAAATTTAACTCTCATTTCCCACCAGGAAGAGGAAATAACCAAAGGCTCAGCGTGCCGTGCCGGAACCAGATTAGGGCCTGAAGCCATCCTGCGGTGTTGCGGCCAGCTCACAAGAAAGCGAGTTGAAGAAAGGAGCTCAGGGGCACTGTAATTCACAAACCTGCAGAGTTATAAATGACAGCTATCGTCCAAAAATATACTGAAGTAAGGCTGCCAAGAGGACTTGAAAGCGGGGCAGAATTGCAGGAAACCGATTTCAGGAGGTAGACTGGAATTGCATTGAAAGCATAGGAAAAGAGGCAGAACGTCCACAATGATGCACTTGGCCAAAAAGGGCGTATGCGTTTTTTCCTGAATATATTCAGGAAAAAACGCATACGCCCTTTTTGGCCAACCAAGCAAGCTTGCAAAGGAAATCTGCACTACAATGAAGTCTCACTTCCCCCCGGTCAAAAGGGCCATCTGAAAAAAGTGTAAAATCCAGAAAGGCAGGACAGGCCATGGAGAACTGGGAGCCTTGTTATGCTGATGGGCGGGATGTAAACTGCCAACTGACACTCGGGAGAAGTGTATGGTGTTTCCTGAAACATCTAAAAAACAAAGCAACAGAGCCTAGGGCACTTCCACTTATGGTCCTATAGCTTAGGGAAATTAAAATCAAAAAGACACAGCCACCCCAATGTTTGGGACGCCTCTGTTTACAAGAACCTCGTTTACCGTACAAGTTCAATATCACAGAAAGTGAAAAATGGATAAAGAACTTGTGGTACTTACGTACAATGCAGTATCACTCAGCAGTGAAATCTATGTCATCAGGCCCGTAGCAGCACAATGAGTGGATTCAGGTACGATGATTCTAACTGAAATAAGTCACACAGAAAAAGAAACATCATAAGATATCAGTAATACACGGAATGTAAACTTGGCTACACAGGAACTGAATTACAGAACAGAACAGGGTCTCAAATTTAGAAAACCAACTTATGCTTGTTTAAGGGTAAAGGTGAGTTGGGGTGCTGCATAAAACCAGAGATTGAAATGAGCACAGATAAAGTTCCTTAAGCCAAATATGGAATAGACAAGAGCTACTCCTTGCTCAACGAAATGGACTCAACACCGCATATTAAACGCCTAAGAATGTACCTGACTCTTAAGTATCTTAAAACCTATGGATTGCTATGTCTCCGCAAGAGAATCAAGCATGTGTACAGGGACATAAACGCAGCAGTGATAGGATTGGAGAGGTTCGGTGAGCAAATGAAGACCCTTTGAAGTCATATTGCATGGTACCCATGCCACGGGTTTCAACTACCCAGGTTTAAGGTATTCTTCCTTCAGCTAAAACATGCATGTGGAACCTAGAGTATGATCAACCATGTGATCGGGAGACGTGTTCAAATATGTCTCAGTTTTCGTACCCTGGTACTCGGGTGCAACATTCCAGACGCTTTACTAACACTCTCCCGACTTGGAGAGTCAGTCCCTTTAACCTCCTGTTTGGCCCAGTTTGCAATTTCTGCGGAAGATGAACAGGAATAGCGAGAACCAATGAGAGACTAGCTGGAGGTGTCTGGACGGGCAAATTTAACTCTCATTTCCCACCAGGAAGAGGAAATAACCAAAGGCTCAGCGTGCCGTGCCGGAACCAGATTAGGGCCTGAAGCCATCCTGCGGTGTTGCGGCCAGCTCACAAGAAAGCGAGTTGAAGAAAGGAGCTCAGGGGCACTGTAATTCACAAACCTGCAGAGTTATAAATGACAGCTATCGTCCAAAAATATACTGAAGTAAGGCTGCCAAGAGGACTTGAAAGCGGGGCAGAATTGCAGGAAACCGATTTCAGGAGGTAGACTGGAATTGCATTGAAAGCATAGGAAAAGAGGCAGAACGTCCACAATGATGCACTTGGCCAAAAAGGGCGTATGCGTTTTTTCCTGAATATATTCAGGAAAAAACGCATACGCCCTTTTTGGCCAACCAAGCAAGCTTGCAAAGGAAATCTGCACTACAATGAAGTCTCACTTCCCCCCGGTCAAAAGGGCCATCTGAAAAAAGTGTAAAATCCAGAAAGGCAGGACAGGCCATGGAGAACTGGGAGCCTTGTTATGCTGATGGGCGGGATGTAAACAGCCAACTGACACTCGGGAGAAGTGTATGGTGTTTCCTGAAACATCTAAAAAACAAAGCAACAGAGCCTAGGGCACTTCCACTTATGGTCCTATAGCTTAGGGAAATTAAAATCAAAAAGACACAGCCACCCCAATGTTTGGGACGCCTCTGTTTACAAGAACCTCGTTTACCGTACAAGTTCAATATCACAGAAAGTGAAAAATGGATAAAGAACTTGTGGTACTTACGTACAATGCAGTATCACTCAGCAGTGAAATCTATGTCATCAGGCCCGTAGCAGCACAATGAGTGGATTCAGGTACGATGATTCTAACTGAAATAAGTCACACAGAAAAAGAAACATCATAAGATATCAGTAATACACGGAATGTAAACTTGGCTACACAGGAACTGAATTACAGAACAGAACAGGGTCTCAAATTTAGAAAACCAACTTATGCTTGTTTAAGGGTAAAGGTGAGTTGGGGTGCTGCATAAAACCAGAGATTGAAATGAGCACAGATAAAGTTCCTTAAGCCAAATATGGAATAGACAAGAGCTACTCCTTGCTCAACGAAATGGACTCAACACCGCATATTAAACGCCTAAGAATGTACCTGACTCTTAAGTATCTTAACACCTATGGATTGCTATGTCTCCGCAAGAGAATCAAGCATGTGTACAGGGACATAAACGCAGCAGTGATAGGATTGGAGAGGTTCGGTGAGCAAATGAAGACCCTTTGAAGTCATATTGCATGGTACCCATGCCACGGGTTTCAACTACCCAGGTTTAAGGTATTCTTCCTTCAGCTAAAACATGCATGTGGAACCTAGAGTATGATCAACCATGTGATCGGGAGACGTGTTCAAATATGTCTCAGTTTTCGTACCCTGGTACTCGGGTGCAACATTCCAGACGCTTTACTAACACTCTCCCGACTTGGAGAGTCAGTCCCTTTAACCTCCTGTTTGGCCCAGTTTGCAATTTCTGCGGAAGATGAACAGGAATAGCGAGAACCAATGAGAGACTAGCTGGAGGTGTCTGGACGGGCAAATTTAACTCTCATTTCCCACCAGGAAGAGGAAATAACCAAAGGCTCAGCGTGCCGTGCCGGAACCAGATTAGGGCCTGAAGCCATCCTGCGGTGTTGCGGCCAGCTCACAAGAAAGCGAGTTGAAGAAAGGAGCTCAGGGGCACTGTAATTCACAAACCTGCAGAGTTATAAATGACAGCTATCGTCCAAAAATATACTGAAGTAAGGCTGCCAAGAGGACTTGAAAGCGGGGCAGAATTGCAGGAAACCGATTTCAGGAGGTAGACTGGAATTGCATTGAAAGCATAGGAAAAGAGGCAGAACGTCCACAATGATGCACTTGGCCAAAAAGGGCGTATGCGTTTTTTCCTGAATATATTCAGGAAAAAACGCATACGCCCTTTTTGGCCAACCAAGCAAGCTTGCAAAGGAAATCTGCACTACAATGAAGTCTCACTTCCCCCCGGTCAAAAGGGCCATCTGAAAAAAGTGTAAAATCCAGAAAGGCAGGACAGGCCATGGAGAACTGGGAGCCTTGTTATGCTGATGGGCGGGATGTAAATTGCCAACAGACACTCGGGAGAAGTGTATGGTGTTTCCTGAAACATCTAAAAAACAAAGCAACAGAGCCTAGGCCACTTCCACTTATGGTCCTATAGCTTAGGGAAATTAAAATCAAAAAGACACAGCCACCCCAATGTTTGGGACGCCTCTGTTTACAAGAACCTCGTTTACCGTACAAGTTCAATATCACAGAAAGTGAAAAATGGATAAAGAACTTGTGGTACTTACGTACAATGCAGTATCACTCAGCAGTGAAATCTATGTCATCAGGCCCGTAGCAGCACAATGAGTGGATTCAGGTACGATGATTCTAACTGAAATAAGTCACACAGAAAAAGAAACATCATAAGATATCAGTAATACACGGAATGTAAACTTGGCTACACAGGAACTGAATTACAGAACAGAACAGGGTCTCAAATTTAGAAAACCAACTTATGCTTGTTTAAGGGTAAAGGTGAGTTGGGGTGCTGCATAAAACCAGAGATTGAAATGAGCACAGATAAAGTTCCTTAAGCCAAATATGGAATAGACAAGAGCTACTCCTTGCTCAACGAAATGGACTCAACACCGCATATTAAACGCCTAAGAATGTACCTGACTCTTAAGTATCTTAACACCTATGGATTGCTATGTCTCCGAAAGAGAATCAAGCATGTGTACAGGGACATAAACGCAGCAGTGATAGGATTGGAGAGGTTCGGTGAGCAAATGAAGACCCTTTGAAGTCATATTGCATGGTACCCATGCCACGGGTTTCAACTACCCAGGTTTAAGGTATTCTTCCTTCAGCTAAAACATGCATGTGGAACCTAGAGTATGATCAACCATGTGATCGGGAGACGTGTTCAAATATGTCTCAGTTTTCGTACCCTGGTACTCGGGTGCAACATTCCAGACGCTTTACTAACACTCTCCCGACTTGGAGAGTCAGTCCCTTTAACCTCCTGTTTGGCCCAGTTTGCAATTTCTGCGGAAGATGAACAGGAATAGCGAGAACCAATGAGAGACTAGCTGGAGGTGTCTGGACGGGCAAATTTAACTCTCATTTCCCACCAGGAAGAGGAAATAACCAAAGGCTCAGCGTGCCGTGCCGGAACCAGATTAGGGCCTGAAGCCATCCTGCGGTGTTGCGGCCAGCTCACAAGAAAGCGAGTTGAAGAAAGGAGCTCAGGGGCACTGTAATTCACAAACCTGCAGAGTTATAAATGACAACTATCGTCCAAAAATATACTGAAGTAAGGCTGCCAAGAGGACTTGAAAGCGGGGCAGAATTGCAGGAAACCGATTTCAGGAGGTAGACTGGAATTGCATTGAAAGCATAGGAAAAGAGGCAGAACGTCCACAATGATGCACTTGGCCAAAAAGGGCGTATGCGTTTTTTCCTGAATATATTCAGGAAAAAACGCATACGCCCTTTTTGGCCAACCAAGCAAGCTTGCAAAGGAAATCTGCACTACAATGAAGTCTCACTTCCCCCCGGTCAAAAGGGCCATCTGAAAAAAGTGTAAAATCCAGAAAGGCAGGACAGGCCATGGAGAACTGGGAGCCTTGTTATGCTGATGGGCGGGATGTAAACTGCCAACAGACACTCGGGAGAAGTGTATGGTGTTTCCTGAAACATCTAAAAAACAAAGCAACAGAGCCTAGGGCACTTCCACTTATGGTCCTATAGCTTAGGGAAATTAAAATCAAAAAGACACAGCCACCCCAATGTTTGGGACGCCTCTGTTTACAAGAACCTCGTTTACCGTACAAGTTCAATATCACAGAAAGTGAAAAATGGATAAAGAACTTGTGGTACTTACGTACAATGCAGTATCACTCAGCAGTGAAATCTATGTCATCAGGCCCGTAGCAGCACAATGAGTGGATTCAGGTACGATGATTCTAACTGAAATAAGTCACACAGAAAAAGAAACATCATAAGATATCAGTAATACACGGAATGTAAACTTGGCTACACAGGAACTGAATTACAGAACAGAACAGGGTCTCAAATTTAGAAAACCAACTTATGCTTGTTTAAGGGTAAAGGTGAGTTGGGGTGCTGCATAAAACCAGAGATTGAAATGAGCACAGATAAAGTTCCTTAAGCCAAATATGGAATAGACAAGAGCTACTCCTTGCTCAACGAAATGGACTCAACACCGCATATTAAACGCCTAAGAATGTACCTGACTCTTAAGTATCTTAACACCTATGGATTGCTATGTCTCCGAAAGAGAATCAAGCATGTGTACAGGGACATAAACGCAGCAGTGATAGGATTGGAGAGGTTCGGTGAGCAAATGAAGACCCTTTGAAGTCATATTGCATGGTACCCATGCCACGGGTTTCAACTACCCAGGTTTAAGGTATTCTTCCTTCAGCTAAAACATGCATGTGGAACCTAGAGTATGATCAACCATGTGATCGGGAGACGTGTTCAAATATGTCTCAGTTTTCGTACCCTGGTACTCGGGTGCAACATTCCAGACGCTTTACTAACACTCTCCCGACTTGGAGAGTCAGTCCCTTTAACCTCCTGTTTGGCCCAGTTTGCAATTTCTGCGGAAGATGAACAGGAATAGCGAGAACCAATGAGAGACTAGCTGGAGGTGTCTGGACGGGCAAATTTAACTCTCATTTCCCACCAGGAAGAGGAAATAACCAAAGGCTCAGCGTGCCGTGCCGGAACCAGATTAGGGCCTGAAGCCATCCTGCGGTGTTGCGGCCAGCTCACAAGAAAGCGAGTTGAAGAAAGGAGCTCAGGGGCACTGTAATTCACAAACCTGCAGAGTTATAAATGACAACTATCATCCAAAAATATACTGAAGTAAGGCTGCCAAGAGGACTTGAAAGCGGGGCAGAATTGCAGGAAACCGATTTCAGGAGGTAGACTGGAATTGCATTGAAAGCATAGGAAAAGAGGCAGAACGTCCACAATGATGCACTTGGCCAAAAAGGGCGTATGCGTTTTTTCCTGAATATATTCAGGAAAAAACGCATACGCCCTTTTTGGCCAACCAAGCAAGCTTGCAAAGGAAATCTGCACTACAATGAAGTCTCACTTCCCCCCGGTCAAAAGGGCCATCTGAAAAAAGTGTAAAATCCAGAAAGGCAGGACAGGCCATGGAGAACTGGGAGCCTTGTTATGCTGATGGGCGGGATGTAAACTGCCAACTGACACTCGGGAGAAGTGTATGGTGTTTCCTGAAACATCTAAAAAACAAAGCAACAGAGCCTAGGGCACTTCCACTTATGGTCCTATAGCTTAGGGAAATTAAAATCAAAAAGACACAGCCACCCCAATGTTTGGGACGCCTCTGTTTACAAGAACCTCGTTTACCGTACAAGTTCAATATCACAGAAAGTGAAAAATGGATAAAGAACTTGTGGTACTTACGTACAATGCAGTATCACTCAGCAGTGAAATCTATGTCATCAGGCCCGTAGCAGCACAATGAGTGGATTCAGGTACGATGATTCTGACTGAAATAAGTCACACAGAAAAAGAAACATCATAAGATATCAGTAATACACGGAATGTAAACTTGGCTACACAGGAACTGAATTACAGAACAGAACAGGGTCTCAAATTTAGAAAACCAACTTATGCTTGTTTAAGGGTAAAGGTGAGTTGGGGTGCTGCATAAAACCAGAGATTGAAATGAGCACAGATAAAGTTCCTTAAGCCAAATATGGAATAGACAAGAGCTACTCCTTGCTCAACGAAATGGACTCAACACCGCATATTAAACGCCTAAGAATGTACCTGACTCTTAAGTATCTTAACACCTATGGATTGCTATGTCTCCGAAAGAGAATCAAGCATGTGTACAGGGACATAAACGCAGCAGTGATAGGATTGGAGAGGTTCGGTGAGCAAATGAAGACCCTTTGAAGTCATATTGCATGGTACCCATGCCACGGGTTTCAACTACCCAGGTTTAAGGTATTCTTCCTTCAGCTAAAACATGCATGTGGAACCTAGAGTATGATCAACCATGTGATCGGGAGACGTGTTCAAATATGTCTCAGTTTTCGTACCCTGGTACTCGGGTGCAACATTCCAGACGCTTTACTAACACTCTCCCGACTTGGAGAGTCAGTCCCTTTAACCTCCTGTTTGGCCCAGTTTGCAATTTCTGCGGAAGATGAACAGGAATAGCGAGAACCAATGAGAGACTAGCTGGAGGTGTCTGGACGGGCAAATTTAACTCTCATTTCCCACCAGGAAGAGGAAATAACCAAAGGCTCAGCGTGCCGTGCCGGAACCAGATTAGGGCCTGAAGCCATCCTGCGGTGTTGCGGCCAGCTCACAAGAAAGCGAGTTGAAGAAAGGAGCTCAGGGGCACTGTAATTCACAAACCTGCAGAGTTATAAATGACAACTATCGTCCAAAAATATACTGAAGTAAGGCTGCCAAGAGGACTTGAAAGCGGGGCAGAATTGCAGGAAACCGATTTCAGGAGGTAGACTGGAATTGCATTGAAAGCATAGGAAAAGAGGCAGAACGTCCACAATGATGCACTTGGCCAAAAAGGGCGTATGCGTTTTTTCCTGAATATATTCAGGAAAAAACGCATACGCCCTTTTTGGCCAACCAAGCAAGCTTGCAAAGGAAATCTGCACTACAATGAAGTCTCACTTCCCCCCGGTCAAAAGGGCCATCTGAAAAAAGTGTAAAATCCAGAAAGGCAGGACAGGCCATGGAGAACTGGGAGCCTTGTTATGCTGATGGGCGGGATGTAAACTGCCAACAGACACTCGGGAGAAGTGTATGGTGTTTCCTGAAACATCTAAAAAACAAAGCAACAGAGCCTAGGGCACTTCCACTTATGGTCCTATAGCTTAGGGAAATTAAAATCAAAAAGACACAGCCACCCCAATGTTTGGGACGCCTCTGTTTACAAGAACTCGTTTACCGTACAAGTTCAATATCACAGAAAGTGAAAAATGGATAAAGAACTTGTGGTACTTACGTACAATGCAGTATCACTCAGCAGTGAAATCTATGTCATCAGGCCCGTAGCAGCACAATGAGTGGATTCAGGTACGATGATTCTAACTGAAATAAGTCACACAGAAAAAGAAACATCATAAGATATCAGTAATACACGGAATGTAAACTTGGCTACACAGGAACTGAATTACAGAACAGAACAGGGTCTCAAATTTAGAAAACCAACTTATGCTTGTTTAAGGGTAAAGGTGAGTTGGGGTGCTGCATAAAACCAGAGATTGAAATGAGCACAGATAAAGTTCCTTAAGCCAAATATGGAATAGACAAGAGCTACTCCTTGCTCAACGAAATGGACTCAACACCGCATATTAAACGCCTAAGAATGTACCTGACTCTTAAGTATCTTAACACCTATGGATTGCTATGTCTCCGAAAGAGAATCAAGCATGTGTACAGGGACATAAACGCAGCAGTGATAGGATTGGAGAGGTTCGGTGAGCAAATGAAGACCCTTTGAAGTCATATTGCATGGTACCCATGCCACGGGTTTCAACTACCCAGGTTTAAGGTATTCTTCCTTCAGCTAAAACATGCATGTGGAACCTAGAGTATGATCAACCATGTGATCGGGAGACGTGTTCAAATATGTCTCAGTTTTCGTACCCTGGTACTCGGGTGCAACATTCCAGACGCTTTACTAACACTCTCCCGACTTGGAGAGTCAGTCCCTTTAACCTCCTGTTTGGCCCAGTTTGCAATTTCTGCGGAAGATGAACAGGAATAGCGAGAACCAATGAGAGACTAGCTGGAGGTGTCTGGACGGGCAAATTTAACTCTCATTTCCCACCAGGAAGAGGAAATAACCAAAGGCTCAGCGTGCCGTGCCGGAACCAGATTAGGGCCTGAAGCCATCCTGCGGTGTTGCGGCCAGCTCACAAGAAAGCGAGTTGAAGAAAGGAGCTCAGGGGCACTGTAATTCACAAACCTGCAGAGTTATAAATGACAACTATCATCCAAAAATATACTGAAGTAAGGCTGCCAAGAGGACTTGAAAGCGGGGCAGAATTGCAGGAAACCGATTTCAGGAGGTAGACTGGAATTGCATTGAAAGCATAGGAAAAGAGGCAGAACGTCCACAATGATGCACTTGGCCAAAAAGGGCATATGCGTTTTTTCCTGAATATATTCAGGAAAAAACGCATACGCCCTTTTTGGCCAACCAAGCAAGCTTGCAAAGGAAATCTGCACTACAATGAAGTCTCACTTCCCCCCGGTCAAAAGGGCCATCTGAAAAAAGTGTAAAATCCAGAAAGGCAGGACAGGCCATGGAGAACTGGGAGCCTTGTTATGCTGATGGGCGGGATGTAAACTGCCAACAGACACTCGGGAGAAGTGTATGGTGTTTCCTGAAACATCTAAAAAACAAAGCAACAGAGCCTAGGGCACTTCCACTTATGGTCCTATAGCTTAGGGAAATTAAAATCAAAAAGACACAGCCACCCCAATGTTTGGGACGCCTCTGTTTACAAGAACCTCGTTTACCGTACAAGTTCAATATCACAGAAAGTGAAAAATGGATAAAGAACTTGTGGTACTTACGTACAATGCAGTATCACTCAGCAGTGAAATCTATGTCATCAGGCCCGTAGCAGCACAATGAGTGGATTCAGGTACGATGATTCTGACTGAAATAAGTCACACAGAAAAAGAAACATCATAAGATATCAGTAATACACGGAATGTAAACTTGGCTACACAGGAACTGAATTACAGAACAGAACAGGGTCTCAAATTTAGAAAACCAACTTATGCTTGTTTAAGGGTAAAGGTGAGTTGGGGTGCTGCATAAAACCAGAGATTGAAATGAGCACAGATAAAGTTCCTTAAGCCAAATATGGAATAGACAAGAGCTACTCCTTGCTCAACGAAATGGACTCAACACCGCATATTAAACGCCTAAGAATGTACCTGACTCTTAAGTATCTTAACACCTATGGATTGCTATGTCTCCGAAAGAGAATCAAGCATGTGTACAGGGACATAAACGCAGCAGTGATAGGATTGGAGAGGTTCGGTGAGCAAATGAAGACCCTTTGAAGTCATATTGCATGGTACCCATGCCACGGGTTTCAACTACCCAGGTTTAAGGTATTCTTCCTTCAGCTAAAACATGCATGTGGAACCTAGAGTATGATCAACCATGTGATCGGGAGACGTGTTCAAATATGTCTCAGTTTTCGTACCCTGGTACTCGGGTGCAACATTCCAGACGCTTTACTAACACTCTCCCGACTTGGAGAGTCAGTCCCTTTAACCTCCTGTTTGGCCCAGTTTGCAATTTCTGCGGAAGATGAACAGGAATAGCGAGAACCAATGAGAGACTAGCTGGAGGTGTCTGGACGGGCAAATTTAACTCTCATTTCCCACCAGGAAGAGGAAATAACCAAAGGCTCAGCGTGCCGTGCCGGAACCAGATTAGGGCCTGAAGCCATCCTGCGGTGTTGCGGCCAGCTCACAAGAAAGCGAGTTGAAGAAAGGAGCTCAGGGGCACTGTAATTCACAAACCTGCAGAGTTATAAATGACAGCTATCGTCCAAAAATATACTGAAGTAAGGCTGCCAAGAGGACTTGAAAGCGGGGCAGAATTGCAGGAAACCGATTTCAGGAGGTAGACTGGAATTGCATTGAAAGCATAGGAAAAGAGGCAGAACGTCCACAATGATGCACTTGGCCAAAAAGGGCGTATGCGTTTTTTCCTGAATATATTCAGGAAAAAACGCATACGCCCTTTTTGGCCAACCAAGCAAGCTTGCAAAGGAAATCTGCACTACAATGAAGTCTCACTTCCCCCCGGTCAAAAGGGCCATCTGAAAAAAGTGTAAAATCCAGAAAGGCAGGACAGGCCATGGAGAACTGGGAGCCTTGTTATGCTGATGGGCGGGATGTAAACTGCCAACAGACACTCGGGAGAAGTGTATGGTGTTTCCTGAAACATCTAAAAAACAAAGCAACAGAGCCTAGGCCACTTCCACTTATGGTCCTATAGCTTAGGGAAATTAAAATCAAAAAGACACAGCCACCCCAATGTTTGGGACGCCTCTGTTTACAAGAACCTCGTTTACCGTACAAGTTCAATATCACAGAAAGTGAAAAATGGATAAAGAACTTGTGGTACTTACGTACAATGCAGTATCACTCAGCAGTGAAATCTATGTCATCAGGCCCGTAGCAGCACAATGAGTGGATTCAGGTACGATGATTCTGACTGAAATAAGTCACACAGAAAAAGAAACATCATAAGATATCAGTAATACACGGAATGTAAACTTGGCTACACAGGAACTGAATTACAGAACAGAACAGGGTCTCAAATTTAGAAAACCAACTTATGCTTGTTTAAGGGTAAAGGTGAGTTGGGGTGCTGCATAAAACCAGAGATTGAAATGAGCACAGATAAAGTTCCTTAAGCCAAATATGGAATAGACAAGAGCTACTCCTTGCTCAACGAAATGGACTCAACACCGCATATTAAACGCCTAAGAATGTACCTGACTCTTAAGTATCTTAACACCTATGGATTGCTATGTCTCCGAAAGAGAATCAAGCATGTGTACAGGGACATAAACGCAGCAGTGATAGGATTGGAGAGGTTCGGTGAGCAAATGAAGACCCTTTGAAGTCATATTGCATGGTACCCATGCCACGGGTTTCAACTACCCAGGTTTAAGGTATTCTTCCTTCAGCTAAAACATGCATGTGGAACCTAGAGTATGATCAACCATGTGATCGGGAGACGTGTTCAAATATGTCTCAGTTTTCGTACCCTGGTACTCGGGTGCAACATTCCAGACGCTTTACTAACACTCTCCCGACTTGGAGAGTCAGTCCCTTTAACCTCCTGTTTGGCCCAGTTTGCAATTTCTGCGGAAGATGAACAGGAATAGCGAGAACCAATGAGAGACTAGCTGGAGGTGTCTGGACGGGCAAATTTAACTCTCATTTCCCACCAGGAAGAGGAAATAACCAAAGGCTCAGCGTGCCGTGCCGGAACCAGATTAGGGCCTGAAGCCATCCTGCGGTGTTGCGGCCAGCTCACAAGAAAGCGAGTTGAAGAAAGGAGCTCAGGGGCACTGTAATTCACAAACCTGCAGAGTTATAAATGACAACTATCGTCCAAAAATATACTGAAGTAAGGCTGCCAAGAGGACTTGAAAGCGGGGCAGAATTGCAGGAAACCGATTTCAGGAGGTAGACTGGAATTGCATTGAAAGCATAGGAAAAGAGGCAGAACGTCCACAATGATGCACTTGGCCAAAAAGGGCGTATGCGTTTTTTCCTGAATATATTCAGGAAAAAACGCATACGCCCTTTTTGGCCAACCAAGCAAGCTTGCAAAGGAAATCTGCACTACAATGAAGTCTCACTTCCCCCCGGTCAAAAGGGCCATCTGAAAAAAGTGTAAAATCCAGAAAGGCAGGACAGGCCATGGAGAACTGGGAGCCTTGTTATGCTGATGGGCGGGATGTAAACTGCCAACAGACACTCGGGAGAAGTGTATGGTGTTTCCTGAAACATCTAAAAAACAAAGCAACAGAGCCTAGGGCACTTCCACTTATGGTCCTATAGCTTAGGGAAATTAAAATCAAAAAGACACAGCCACCCCAATGTTTGGGACGCCTCTGTTTACAAGAACCTCGTTTACCGTACAAGTTCAATATCACAGAAAGTGAAAAATGGATAAAGAACTTGTGGTACTTACGTACAATGCAGTATCACTCAGCAGTGAAATCTATGTCATCAGGCCCGTAGCAGCACAATGAGTGGATTCAGGTACGATGATTCTAACTGAAATAAGTCACACAGAAAAAGAAACATCATAAGATATCAGTAATACACGGAATGTAAACTTGGCTACACAGGAACTGAATTACAGAACAGAACAGGGTCTCAAATTTAGAAAACCAACTTATGCTTGTTTAAGGGTAAAGGTGAGTTGGGGTGCTGCATAAAACCAGAGATTGAAATGAGCACAGATAAAGTTCCTTAAGCCAAATATGGAATAGACAAGAGCTACTCCTTGCTCAACGAAATGGACTCAACACCGCATATTAAACGCCTAAGAATGTACCTGACTCTTAAGTATCTTAAAACCTATGGATTGCTATGTCTCCGAAAGAGAATCAAGCATGTGTACAGGGACATAAACGCAGCAGTGATAGGATTGGAGAGGTTCGGTGAGCAAATGAAGACCCTTTGAAGTCATATTGCATGGTACCCATGCCACGGGTTTCAACTACCCAGGTTTAAGGTATTCTTCCTTCAGCTAAAACATGCATGTGGAACCTAGAGTATGATCAACCATGTGATCGGGAGACGTGTTCAAATATGTCTCAGTTTTCGTACCCTGGTACTCGGGTGCAACATTCCAGACGCTTTACTAACACTCTCCCGACTTGGAGAGTCAGTCCCTTTAACCTCCTGTTTGGCCCAGTTTGCAATTTCTGCGGAAGATGAACAGGAATAGCGAGAACCAATGAGAGACTAGCTGGAGGTGTCTGGACGGGCAAATTTAACTCTCATTTCCCACCAGGAAGAGGAAATAACCAAAGGCTCAGCGTGCCGTGCCGGAACCAGATTAGGGCCTGAAGCCATCCTGCGGTGTTGCGGCCAGCTCACAAGAAAGCGAGTTGAAGAAAGGAGCTCAGGGGCACTGTAATTCACAAACCTGCAGAGTTATAAATGACAGCTATCGTCCAAAAATATACTGAAGTAAGGCTGCCAAGAGGACTTGAAAGCGGGGCAGAATTGCAGGAAACCGATTTCAGGAGGTAGACTGGAATTGCATTGAAAGCATAGGAAAAGAGGCAGAACGTCCACAATGATGCACTTGGCCAAAAAGGGCGTATGCGTTTTTTCCTGAATATATTCAGGAAAAAACGCATACGCCCTTTTTGGCCAACCAAGCAAGCTTGCAAAGGAAATCTGCACTACAATGAAGTCTCACTTCCCCCCGGTCAAAAGGGCCATCTGAAAAAAGTGTAAAATCCAGAAAGGCAGGACAGGCCATGGAGAACTGGGAGCCTTGTTATGCTGATGGGCGGGATGTAAACTGCCAACAGACACTCGGGAGAAGTGTATGGTGTTTCCTGAAACATCTAAAAAACAAAGCAACAGAGCCTAGGCCACTTCCACTTATGGTCCTATAGCTTAGGGAAATTAAAATCAAAAAGACACAGCCACCCCAATGTTTGGGACGCCTCTGTTTACAAGAACCTCGTTTACCGTACAAGTTCAATATCACAGAAAGTGAAAAATGGATAAAGAACTTGTGGTACTTACGTACAATGCAGTATCACTCAGCAGTGAAATCTATGTCATCAGGCCCGTAGCAGCACAATGAGTGGATTCAGGTACGATGATTCTAACTGAAATAAGTCACACAGAAAAAGAAACATCATAAGATATCAGTAATACACGGAATGTAAACTTGGCTACACAGGAACTGAATTACAGAACAGAACAGGGTCTCAAATTTAGAAAACCAACTTATGCTTGTTTAAGGGTAAAGGTGAGTTGGGGTGCTGCATAAAACCAGAGATTGAAATGAGCACAGATAAAGTTCCTTAAGCCAAATATGGAATAGACAAGAGCTACTCCTTGCTCAACGAAATGGACTCAACACCGCATATTAAACGCCTAAGAATGTACCTGACTCTTAAGTATCTTAAAACCTATGGATTGCTATGTCTCCGAAAGAGAATCAAGCATGTGTACAGGGACATAAACGCAGCAGTGATAGGATTGGAGAGGTTCGGTGAGCAAATGAAGACCCTTTGAAGTCATATTGCATGGTACCCATGCCACGGGTTTCAACTACCCAGGTTTAAGGTATTCTTCCTTCAGCTAAAACATGCATGTGGAACCTAGAGTATGATCAACCATGTGATCGGGAGACGTGTTCAAATATGTCTCAGTTTTCGTACCCTGGTACTCGGGTGCAACATTCCAGACGCTTTACTAACACTCTCCCGACTTGGAGAGTCAGTCCCTTTAACCTCCTGTTTGGCCCAGTTTGCAATTTCTGCGGAAGATGAACAGGAATAGCGAGAACCAATGAGAGACTAGCTGGAGGTGTCTGGACGGGCAAATTTAACTCTCATTTCCCACCAGGAAGAGGAAATAACCAAAGGCTCAGCGTGCCGTGCCGGAACCAGATTAGGGCCTGAAGCCATCCTGCGGTGTTGCGGCCAGCTCACAAGAAAGCGAGTTGAAGAAAGGAGCTCAGGGGCACTGTAATTCACAAACCTGCAGAGTTATAAATGACAGCTATCGTCCAAAAATATACTGAAGTAAGGCTGCCAAGAGGACTTGAAAGCGGGGCAGAATTGCAGGAAACCGATTTCAGGAGGTAGACTGGAATTGCATTGAAAGCATAGGAAAAGAGGCAGAACGTCCACAATGATGCACTTGGCCAAAAAGGGCGTATGCGTTTTTTCCTGAATATATTCAGGAAAAAACGCATACGCCCTTTTTGGCCAACCAAGCAAGCTTGCAAAGGAAATCTGCACTACAATGAAGTCTCACTTCCCCCCGGTCAAAAGGGCCATCTGAAAAAAGTGTAAAATCCAGAAAGGCAGGACAGGCCATGGAGAACTGGGAGCCTTGTTATGCTGATGGGCGGGATGTAAACTGCCAACAGACACTCGGGAGAAGTGTATGGTGTTTCCTGAAACATCTAAAAAACAAAGCAACAGAGCCTAGGGCACTTCCACTTATGGTCCTATAGCTTAGGGAAATTAAAATCAAAAAGACACAGCCACCCCAATGTTTGGGACGCCTCTGTTTACAAGAACCTCGTTTACCGTACAAGTTCAATATCACAGAAAGTGAAAAATGGATAAAGAACTTGTGGTACTTACGTACAATGCAGTATCACTCAGCAGTGAAATCTATGTCATCAGGCCCGTAGCAGCACAATGAGTGGATTCAGGTACGATGATTCTAACTGAAATAAGTCACACAGAAAAAGAAACATCATAAGATATCAGTAATACACGGAATGTAAACTTGGCTACACAGGAACTGAATTACAGAACAGAACAGGGTCTCAAATTTAGAAAACCAACTTATGCTTGTTTAAGGGTAAAGGTGAGTTGGGGTGCTACATAAAACCAGAGATTGAAATGAGCACAGATAAAGTTCCTTAAGCCAAATATGGAATAGACAAGAGCTACTCCTTGCTCAACGAAATGGACTCAACACCACATATTAAACGCCTAAGAATGTACCTGACTCTTAAGTATCTTAAAACCTATGGATTGCTATGTCTCCGAAAGAGAATCAAGCATGTGTACAGGGACATAAACGCAGCAGTGATAGGATTGGAGAGGTTCGGTGAGCAAATGAAGACCCTTTGAAGTCATATTGCATGGTACCCATGCCACGGGTTTCAACTACCCAGGTTTAAGGTATTCTTCCTTCAGCTAAAACATGCATGTGGAACCTAGAGTATGATCAACCATGTGATCGGGAGACGTGTTCAAATATGTCTCAGTTTTCGTACCCTGGTACTCGGGTGCAACATTCCAGACGCTTTACTAACACTCTCCCGACTTGGAGAGTCAGTCCCTTTAACCTCCTGTTTGGCCCAGTTTGCAATTTCTGCGGAAGATGAACAGGAATAGCGAGAACCAATGAGAGACTAGCTGGAGGTGTCTGGACGGGCAAATTTAACTCTCATTTCCCACCAGGAAGAGGAAATAACCAAAGGCTCAGCGTGCCGTGCCGGAACCAGATTAGGGCCTGAAGCCATCCTGCGGTGTTGCGGCCAGCTCACAAGAAAACGAGTTGAAGAAAGGAGCTCAGGGGCACTGTAATTCACAAACCTGCAGAGTTATAAATGACAGCTATCGTCCAAAAATATACTGAAGTAAGGCTGCCAAGAGGACTTGAAAGCGGGGCAGAATTGCAGGAAACCGATTTCAGGAGGTAGACTGGAATTGCATTGAAAGCATAGGAAAAGAGGCAGAACGTCCACAATGATGCACTTGGCCAAAAAGGGCGTATGCGTTTTTTCCTGAATATATTCAGGAAAAAACGCATACGCCCTTTTTGGCCAACCAAGCAAGCTTGCAAAGGAAATCTGCACTACAATGAAGTCTCACTTCCCCCCGGTCAAAAGGGCCATCTGAAAAAAGTGTAAAATCCAGAAAGGCAGGACAGGCCATGGAGAACTGGGAGCCTTGTTATGCTGATGGGCGGGATGTAAACTGCCAACAGACACTCGGGAGAAGTGTATGGTGTTTCCTGAAACATCTAAAAAACAAAGCAACAGAGCCTAGGCCACTTCCACTTATGGTCCTATAGCTTAGGGAAATTAAAATCAAAAAGACACAGCCACCCCAATGTTTGGGACGCCTCTGTTTACAAGAACCTCGTTTACCGTACAAGTTCAATATCACAGAAAGTGAAAAATGGATAAAGAACTTGTGGTACTTACGTACAATGCAGTATCACTCAGCAGTGAAATCTATGTCATCAGGCCCGTAGCAGCACAATGAGTGGATTCAGGTACGATGATTCTAACTGAAATAAGTCACACAGAAAAAGAAACATCATAAGATATCAGTAATACACGGAATGTAAACTTGGCTACACAGGAACTGAATTACAGAACAGAACAGGGTCTCAAATTTAGAAAACCAACTTATGCTTGTTTAAGGGTAAAGGTGAGTTGGGGTGCTGCATAAAACCAGAGATTGAAATGAGCACAGATAAAGTTCCTTAAGCCAAATATGGAATAGACAAGAGCTACTCCTTGCTCAACGAAATGGACTCAACACCGCATATTAAACGCCTAAGAATGTACCTGACTCTTAAGTATCTTAAAACCTATGGATTGCTATGTCTCCGAAAGAGAATCAAGCATGTGTACAGGGACATAAACGCAGCAGTGATAGGATTGGAGAGGTTCGGTGAGCAAATGAAGACCCTTTGAAGTCATATTGCATGGTACCCATGCCACGGGTTTCAACTACCCAGGTTTAAGGTATTCTTCCTTCAGCTAAAACATGCATGTGGAACCTAGAGTATGATCAACCATGTGATCGGGAGACGTGTTCAAATATGTCTCAGTTTTCGTACCCTGGTACTCGGGTGCAACATTCCAGACGCTTTACTAACACTCTCCCGACTTGGAGAGTCAGTCCCTTTAACCTCCTGTTTGGCCCAGTTTGCAATTTCTGCGGAAGATGAACAGGAATAGCGAGAACCAATGAGAGACTAGCTGGAGGTGTCTGGACGGGCAAATTTAACTCTCATTTCCCACCAGGAAGAGGAAATAACCAAAGGCTCAGCGTGCCGTGCCGGAACCAGATTAGGGCCTGAAGCCATCCTGCGGTGTTGCGGCCAGCTCACAAGAAAGCGAGTTGAAGAAAGGAGCTCAGGGGCACTGTAATTCACAAACCTGCAGAGTTATAAATGACAGCTATCGTCCAAAAATATACTGAAGTAAGGCTGCCAAGAGGACTTGAAAGCGGGGCAGAATTGCAGGAAACCGATTTCAGGAGGTAGACTGGAATTGCATTGAAAGCATAGGAAAAGAGGCAGAACGTCCACAATGATGCACTTGGCCAAAAAGGGCGTATGCGTTTTTTCCTGAATATATTCAGGAAAAAACGCATACGCCCTTTTTGGCCATCCAAGCAAGCTTGCAAAGGAAATCTGCACTACAATGAAGTCTCACTTCCCCCCGGTCAAAAGGGCCATCTGAAAAAAGTGTAAAATCCAGAAAGGCAGGACAGGCCATGGAGAACTGGGAGCCTTGTTATGCTGATGGGCGGGATGTAAATTGCCAACAGCCACTCCGGAGAAGTGTATGGTGTTTCCTGAAACATCTAAAAAACAAAGCAACAGAGCCTAGGGCACTTCCACTTATGGTCCTATAGCTTAGGGAAATTAAAATCAAAAAGACACAGCCACCCCAATGTTTGGGACGCCTCTGTTTACAAGAACCTCGTTTACCGTACAAGTTCAATATCACAGAAAGTGAAAAATGGATAAAGAACTTGTGGTACTTACGTACAATGCAGTATCACTCAGCAGTGAAATCTATGTCATCAGGCCCGTAGCAGCACAATGAGTGGATTCAGGTACGATGATTCTAACTGAAATAAGTCACACAGAAAAAGAAACATCATAAGATATCAGTAATACACGGAATGTAAACTTGGCTACACAGGAACTGAATTACAGAACAGAACAGGGTCTCAAATTTAGAAAACCAACTTATGCTTGTTTAAGGGTAAAGGTGAGTTGGGGTGCTGCATAAAACCAGAGATTGAAATGAGCACAGATAAAGTTCCTTAAGCCAAATATGGAATAGACAAGAGCTACTCCTTGCTCAACGAAATGGACTCAACACCGCATATTAAACGCCTAAGAATGTACCTGACTCTTAAGTATCTTAAAACCTATGGATTGCTATGTCTCCGAAAGAGAATCAAGCATGTGTACAGGGACATAAACGCAGCAGTGATAGGATTGGAGAGGTTCGGTGAGCAAATGAAGACCCTTTGAAGTCATATTGCATGGTACCCATGCCACGGGTTTCAACTACCCAGGTTTAAGGTATTCTTCCTTCAGCTAAAACATGCATGTGGAACCTAGAGTATGATCAACCATGTGATCGGGAGACGTGTTCAAACATGTCTCAGTTTTCGTACCCTGGTACTCGGGTGCAACATTCCAGACGCTTTACTAACACTCTCCCGACTTGGAGAGTCAGTCCCTTTAACCTCCTGTTTGGCCCAGTTTGCAATTTCTGCGGAAGATGAACAGGAATAGCGAGAACCAATGAGAGACTAGCTGGAGGTGTCTGGACGGGCAAATTTAACTCTCATTTCCCACCAGGAAGAGGAAATAACCAAAGGCTCAGCGTGCCGTGCCGGAACCAGATTAGGGCCTGAAGCCATCCTGCGGTGTTGCGGCCAGCTCACAAGAAAGCGAGTTGAAGAAAGGAGCTCAGGGGCACTGTAATTCACAAACCTGCAGAGTTATAAATGACAGCTATCGTCCAAAAATATACTGAAGTAAGGCTGCCAAGAGGACTTGAAAGCGGGGCAGAATTGCAGGAAACCGATTTCAGGAGGTAGACTGGAATTGCATTGAAAGCATAGGAAAAGAGGCAGAACGTCCACAATGATGCACTTGGCCAAAAAGGGCGTATGCGTTTTTTCCTGAATATATTCAGGAAAAAACGCATACGCCCTTTTTGGCCAACCAAGCAAGCTTGCAAAGGAAATCTGCACTACAATGAAGTCTCACTTCCCCCCGGTCAAAAGGGCCATCTGAAAAAAGTGTAAAATCCAGAAAGGCAGGACAGGCCATGGAGAACTGGGAGCCTTGTTATGCTGATGGGCGGGATGTAAACTGCCAACAGACACTCGGGAGAAGTGTATGGTGTTTCCTGAAACATCTAAAAAACAAAGCAACAGAGCCTAGGCCACTTCCACTTATGGTCCTATAGCTTAGGGAAATTAAAATCAAAAAGACACAGCCACCCCAATGTTTGGGACGCCTCTGTTTACAAGAACCTCGTTTACCGTACAAGTTCAATATCACAGAAAGTGAAAAATGGATAAAGAACTTGTGGTACTTACGTACAATGCAGTATCACTCAGCAGTGAAATCTATGTCATCAGGCCCGTAGCAGCACAATGAGTGGATTCAGGTACGATGATTCTAACTGAAATAAGTCACACAGAAAAAGAAACATCATAAGATATCAGTAATACACGGAATGTAAACTTGGCTACACAGGAACTGAATTACAGAACAGAACAGGGTCTCAAATTTAGAAAACCAACTTATGCTTGTTTAAGGGTAAAGGTGAGTTGGGGTGCTGCATAAAACCAGAGATTGAAATGAGCACAGATAAAGTTCCTTAAGCCAAATATGGAATAGACAAGAGCTACTCCTTGCTCAACGAAATGGACTCAACACCGCATATTAAACGCCTAAGAATGTACCTGACTCTTAAGTATCTTAAAACCTATGGATTGCTATGTCTCCGAAAGAGAATCAAGCATGTGTACAGGGACATAAACGCAGCAGTGATAGGATTGGAGAGGTTCGGTGAGCAAATGAAGACCCTTTGAAGTCATATTGCATGGTACCCATGCCACGGGTTTCAACTACCCAGGTTTAAGGTATTCTTCCTTCAGCTAAAACATGCATGTGGAACCTAGAGTATGATCAACCATGTGATCGGGAGACGTGTTCAAATATGTCTCAGTTTTCGTACCCTGGTACTCGGGTGCAACATTCCAGACGCTTTACTAACACTCTCCCGACTTGGAGAGTCAGTCCCTTTAACCTCCTGTTTGGCCCAGTTTGCAATTTCTGCGGAAGATGAACAGGAATAGCGAGAACCAATGAGAGACTAGCTGGAGGTGTCTGGACGGGCAAATTTAACTCTCATTTCCCACCAGGAAGAGGAAATAACCAAAGGCTCAGCGTGCCGTGCCGGAACCAGATTAGGGCCTGAAGCCATCCTGCGGTGTTGCGGCCAGCTCACAAGAAAGCGAGTTGAAGAAAGGAGCTCAGGGGCACTGTAATTCACAAACCTGCAGAGTTATAAATGACAGCTATCGTCCAAAAATATACTGAAGTAAGGCTGCCAAGAGGACTTGAAAGCGGGGCAGAATTGCAGGAAACCGATTTCAGGAGGTAGACTGGAATTGCATTGAAAGCATAGGAAAAGAGGCAGAACGTCCACAATGATGCACTTGGCCAAAAAGGGCGTATGCGTTTTTTCCTGAATATATTCAGGAAAAAACGCATACGCCCTTTTTGGCCAACCAAGCAAGCTTGCAAAGGAAATCTGCACTACAATGAAGTCTCACTTCCCCCCGGTCAAAAGGGCCATCTGAAAAAAGTGTAAAATCCAGAAAGGCAGGACAGGCCATGGAGAACTGGGAGCCTTGTTATGCTGATGGGCGGGATGTAAACTGCCAACAGACACTCGGGAGAAGTGTATGGTGTTTCCTGAAACATCTAAAAAACAAAGCAACAGAGCCTAGGGCACTTCCACTTATGGTCCTATAGCTTAGGGAAATTAAAATCAAAAAGACACAGCCACCCCAATGTTTGGGACGCCTCTGTTTACAAGAACCTCATTTACCGTACAAGTTCAATATCACAGAAAATGAAAAATGGATAAAGAACTTGTGGTACTTACGTACAATGCAGTATCACTCAGCAGTGAAATCTATGTCATCAGGCCCGTAGCAGCACAATGAGTGGATTCAGGTACGATGATTCTAACTGAAATAAGTCACACAGAAAAAGAAACATCATAAGATATCAGTAATACACGGAATGTAAACTTGGCTACACAGGAACTGAATTACAGAACAGAACAGGGTCTCAAATTTAGAAAACCAACTTATGCTTGTTTAAGGGTAAAGGTGAGTTGGGGTGCTGCATAAAACCAGAGATTGAAATGAGCACAGATAAAGTTCCTTAAGCCAAATATGGAATAGACAAGAGCTACTCCTTGCTCAACGAAATGGACTCAACACCGCATATTAAACGCCTAAGAATGTACCTGACTCTTAAGTATCTTAACACCTATGGATTGCTATGTCTCCGAAAGAGAATCAAGCATGTGTACAGGGACATAAACGCAGCAGTGATAGGATTGGAGAGGTTCGGTGAGCAAATGAAGACCCTTTGAAGTCATATTGCATGGTACCCATGCCACGGGTTTCAACTACCCAGGTTTAAGGTATTCTTCCTTCAGCTAAAACATGCATGTGGAACCTAGAGTATGATCAACCATGTGATCGGGAGACGTGTTCAAACATGTCTCAGTTTTCGTACCCTGGTACTCGGGTGCAACATTCCAGACGCTTTACTAACACTCTCCCGACTTGGAGAGTCAGTCCCTTTAACCTCCTGTTTGGCCCAGTTTGCAATTTCTGCGGAAGATGAACAGGAATAGCGAGAACCAATGAGAGACTAGCTGGAGGTGTCTGGACGGGCAAATTTAACTCTCATTTCCCACCAGGAAGAGGAAATAACCAAAGGCTCAGCGTGCCGTGCCGGAACCAGATTAGGGCCTGAAGCCATCCTGCGGTGTTGCGGCCAGCTCACAAGAAAGCGAGTTGAAGAAAGGAGCTCAGGGGCACTGTAATTCACAAACCTGCAGAGTTATAAATGACAGCTATCGTCCAAAAATATACTGAAGTAAGGCTGCCAAGAGGACTTGAAAGCGGGGCAGAATTGCAGGAAACCGATTTCAGGAGGTAGACTGGAATTGCATTGAAAGCATAGGAAAAGAGGCAGAACGTCCACAATGATGCACTTGGCCAAAAAGGGCGTATGCGTTTTTTCCTGAATATATTCAGGAAAAAACGCATACGCCCTTTTTGGCCAACCAAGCAAGCTTGCAAAGGAAATCTGCACTACAATGAAGTCTCACTTCCCCCCGGTCAAAAGGGCCATCTGAAAAAAGTGTAAAATCCAGAAAGGCAGGACAGGCCATGGAGAACTGGGAGCCTTGTTATGCTGATGGGCGGGATGTAAACTGCCAACAGACACTCGGGAGAAGTGTATGGTGTTTCCTGAAACATCTAAAAAACAAAGCAACAGAGCCTAGGCCACTTCCACTTATGGTCCTATAGCTTAGGGAAATTAAAATCAAAAAGACACAGCCACCCCAATGTTTGGGACGCCTCTGTTTACAAGAACCTCGTTTACCGTACAAGTTCAATATCACAGAAAGTGAAAAATGGATAAAGAACTTGTGGTACTTACGTACAATGCAGTATCACTCAGCAGTGAAATCTATGTCATCAGGCCCGTAGCAGCACAATGAGTGGATTCAGGTACGATGATTCTAACTGAAATAAGTCACACAGAAAAAGAAACATCATAAGATATCAGTAATACACGGAATGTAAACTTGGCTACACAGGAACTGAATTACAGAACAGAACAGGGTCTCAAATTTAGAAAACCAACTTATGCTTGTTTAAGGGTAAAGGTGAGTTGGGGTGCTGCATAAAACCAGAGATTGAAATGAGCACAGATAAAGTTCCTTAAGCCAAATATGGAATAGACAAGAGCTACTCCTTGCTCAACGAAATGGACTCAACACCGCATATTAAACGCCTAAGAATGTACCTGACTCTTAAGTATCTTAAAACCTATGGATTGCTATGTCTCCGAAAGAGAATCAAGCATGTGTACAGGGACATAAACGCAGCAGTGATAGGATTGGAGAGGTTCGGTGAGCAAATGAAGACCCTTTGAAGTCATATTGCATGGTACCCATGCCACGGGTTTCAACTACCCAGGTTTAAGGTATTCTTCCTTCAGCTAAAACATGCATGTGGAACCTAGAGTATGATCAACCATGTGATCGGGAGACGTGTTCAAATATGTCTCAGTTTTCGTACCCTGGTACTCGGGTGCAACATTCCAGACGCTTTACTAACACTCTCCCGACTTGGAGAGTCAGTCCCTTTAACCTCCTGTTTGGCCCAGTTTGCAATTTCTGCGGAAGATGAACAGGAATAGCGAGAACCAATGAGAGACTAGCTGGAGGTGTCTGGACGGGCAAATTTAACTCTCATTTCCCACCAGGAAGAGGAAATAACCAAAGGCTCAGCGTGCCGTGCCGGAACCAGATTAGGGCCTGAAGCCATCCTGCGGTGTTGCGGCCAGCTCACAAGAAAGCGAGTTGAAGAAAGGAGCTCAGGGGCACTGTAATTCACAAACCTGCAGAGTTATAAATGACAGCTATCGTCCAAAAATATACTGAAGTAAGGCTGCCAAGAGGACTTGAAAGCGGGGCAGAATTGCAGGAAACCGATTTCAGGAGGTAGACTGGAATTGCATTGAAAGCATAGGAAAAGAGGCAGAACGTCCACAATGATGCACTTGGCCAAAAAGGGCGTATGCGTTTTTTCCTGAATATATTCAGGAAAAAACGCATACGCCCTTTTTGGCCAACCAAGCAAGCTTGCAAAGGAAATCTGCACTACAATGAAGTCTCACTTCCCCCCGGTCAAAAGGGCCATCTGAAAAAAGTGTAAAATCCAGAAAGGCAGGACAGGCCATGGAGAACTGGGAGCCTTGTTATGCTGATGGGCGGGATGTAAACTGCCAACAGACACTCGGGAGAAGTGTATGGTGTTTCCTGAAACATCTAAAAAACAAAGCAACAGAGCCTAGGGCACTTCCACTTATGGTCCTATAGCTTAGGGAAATTAAAATCAAAAAGACACAGCCACCCCAATGTTTGGGACGCCTCTGTTTACAAGAACCTCGTTTACCGTACAAGTTCAATATCACAGAAAGTGAAAAATGGATAAAGAACTTGTGGTACTTACGTACAATGCAGTATCACTCAGCAGTGAAATCTATGTCATCAGGCCCGTAGCAGCACAATGAGTGGATTCAGGTACGATGATTCTAACTGAAATAAGTCACACAGAAAAAGAAACATCATAAGATATCAGTAATACACGGAATGTAAACTTGGCTACACAGGAACTGAATTACAGAACAGAACAGGGTCTCAAATTTAGAAAACCAACTTATGCTTGTTTAAGGGTAAAGGTGAGTTGGGGTGCTACATAAAACCAGAGATTGAAATGAGCACAGATAAAGTTCCTTAAGCCAAATATGGAATAGACAAGAGCTACTCCTTGCTCAACGAAATGGACTCAACACCACATATTAAACGCCTAAGAATGTACCTGACTCTTAAGTATCTTAAAACCTATGGATTGCTATGTCTCCGAAAGAGAATCAAGCATGTGTACAGGGACATAAACGCAGCAGTGATAGGATTGGAGAGGTTCGGTGAGCAAATGAAGACCCTTTGAAGTCATATTGCATGGTACCCATGCCACGGGTTTCAACTACCCAGGTTTAAGGTATTCTTCCTTCAGCTAAAACATGCATGTGGAACCTAGAGTATGATCAACCATGTGATCGGGAGACGTGTTCAAATATGTCTCAGTTTTCGTACCCTGGTACTCGGGTGCAACATTCCAGACGCTTTACTAACACTCTCCCGACTTGGAGAGTCAGTCCCTTTAACCTCCTGTTTGGCCCAGTTTGCAATTTCTGCGGAAGATGAACAGGAATAGCGAGAACCAATGAGAGACTAGCTGGAGGTGTCTGGACGGGCAAATTTAACTCTCATTTCCCACCAGGAAGAGGAAATAACCAAAGGCTCAGCGTGCCGTGCCGGAACCAGATTAGGGCCTGAAGCCATCCTGCGGTGTTGCGGCCAGCTCACAAGAAAACGAGTTGAAGAAAGGAGCTCAGGGGCACTGTAATTCACAAACCTGCAGAGTTATAAATGACAGCTATCGTCCAAAAATATACTGAAGTAAGGCTGCCAAGAGGACTTGAAAGCGGGGCAGAATTGCAGGAAACCGATTTCAGGAGGTAGACTGGAATTGCATTGAAAGCATAGGAAAAGAGGCAGAACGTCCACAATGATGCACTTGGCCAAAAAGGGCGTATGCGTTTTTTCCTGAATATATTCAGGAAAAAACGCATACGCCCTTTTTGGCCAACCAAGCAAGCTTGCAAAGGAAATCTGCACTACAATGAAGTCTCACTTCCCCCCGGTCAAAAGGGCCATCTGAAAAAAGTGTAAAATCCAGAAAGGCAGGACAGGCCATGGAGAACTGGGAGCCTTGTTATGCTGATGGGCGGGATGTAAACTGCCAACAGACACTCGGGAGAAGTGTATGGTGTTTCCTGAAACATCTAAAAAACAAAGCAACAGAGCCTAGGCCACTTCCACTTATGGTCCTATAGCTTAGGGAAATTAAAATCAAAAAGACACAGCCACCCCAATGTTTGGGACGCCTCTGTTTACAAGAACCTCGTTTACCGTACAAGTTCAATATCACAGAAAGTGAAAAATGGATAAAGAACTTGTGGTACTTACGTACAATGCAGTATCACTCAGCAGTGAAATCTATGTCATCAGGCCCGTAGCAGCACAATGAGTGGATTCAGGTACGATGATTCTAACTGAAATAAGTCACACAGAAAAAGAAACATCATAAGATATCAGTAATACACGGAATGTAAACTTGGCTACACAGGAACTGAATTACAGAACAGAACAGGGTCTCAAATTTAGAAAACCAACTTATGCTTGTTTAAGGGTAAAGGTGAGTTGGGGTGCTGCATAAAACCAGAGATTGAAATGAGCACAGATAAAGTTCCTTAAGCCAAATATGGAATAGACAAGAGCTACTCCTTGCTCAACGAAATGGACTCAACACCGCATATTAAACGCCTAAGAATGTACCTGACTCTTAAGTATCTTAAAACCTATGGATTGCTATGTCTCCGAAAGAGAATCAAGCATGTGTACAGGGACATAAACGCAGCAGTGATAGGATTGGAGAGGTTCGGTGAGCAAATGAAGACCCTTTGAAGTCATATTGCATGGTACCCATGCCACGGGTTTCAACTACCCAGGTTTAAGGTATTCTTCCTTCAGCTAAAACATGCATGTGGAACCTAGAGTATGATCAACCATGTGATCGGGAGACGTGTTCAAATATGTCTCAGTTTTCGTACCCTGGTACTCGGGTGCAACATTCCAGACGCTTTACTAACACTCTCCCGACTTGGAGAGTCAGTCCCTTTAACCTCCTGTTTGGCCCAGTTTGCAATTTCTGCGGAAGATGAACAGGAATAGCGAGAACCAATGAGAGACTAGCTGGAGGTGTCTGGACGGGCAAATTTAACTCTCATTTCCCACCAGGAAGAGGAAATAACCAAAGGCTCAGCGTGCCGTGCCGGAACCAGATTAGGGCCTGAAGCCATCCTGCGGTGTTGCGGCCAGCTCACAAGAAAGCGAGTTGAAGAAAGGAGCTCAGGGGCACTGTAATTCACAAACCTGCAGAGTTATAAATGACAGCTATCGTCCAAAAATATACTGAAGTAAGGCTGCCAAGAGGACTTGAAAGCGGGGCAGAATTGCAGGAAACCGATTTCAGGAGGTAGACTGGAATTGCATTGAAAGCATAGGAAAAGAGGCAGAACGTCCACAATGATGCACTTGGCCAAAAAGGGCGTATGCGTTTTTTCCTGAATATATTCAGGAAAAAACGCATACGCACTTTTTGGCCATCCAAGCAAGCTTGCAAAGGAAATCTGCACTACAATGAAGTCTCACTTCCCCCCGGTCAAAAGGGCCATCTGAAAAAAGTGTAAAATCCAGAAAGGCAGGACAGGCCATGGAGAACTGGGAGCCTTGTTATGCTGATGGGCGGGATGTAAATTGCCAACAGCCACTCCGGAGAAGTGTATGGTGTTTCCTGAAACATCTAAAAAACAAAGCAACAGAGCCTAGGGCACTTACACTTATGGTCCTATAGCTTAGGGAAATTAAAATCAAAAAGACACAGCCACCCCAATGTTTGGGACGCCTCTGTTTACAAGAACCTCGTTTACCGTACAAGTTCAATATCACAGAAAGTGAAAAATGGATAAAGAACTTGTGGTACTTACGTACAATGCAGTATCACTCAGCAGTGAAATCTATGTCATCAGGCCCGTAGCAGCACAATGAGTGGATTCAGGTACGATGATTCTAACTGAAATAAGTCACACAGAAAAAGAAACATCATAAGATATCAGTAATACACGGAATGTAAACTTGGCTACACAGGAACTGAATTACAGAACAGAACAGGGTCTCAAATTTAGAAAACCAACTTATGCTTGTTTAAGGGTAAAGGTGAGTTGGGGTGCTGCATAAAACCAGAGATTGAAATGAGCACAGATAAAGTTCCTTAAGCCAAATATGGAATAGACAAGAGCTACTCCTTGCTCAACGAAATGGACTCAACACCGCATATTAAACGCCTAAGAATGTACCTGACTCTTAAGTATCTTAAAACCTATGGATTGCTATGTCTCCGAAAGAGAATCAAGCATGTGTACAGGGACATAAACGCAGCAGTGATAGGATTGGAGAGGTTCGGTGAGCAAATGAAGACCCTTTGAAGTCATATTGCATGGTACCCATGCCACGGGTTTCAACTACCCAGGTTTAAGGTATTCTTCCTTCAGCTAAAACATGCATGTGGAACCTAGAGTATGATCAACCATGTGATCGGGAGACGTGTTCAAACATGTCTCAGTTTTCGTACCCTGGTACTCGGGTGCAACATTCCAGACGCTTTACTAACACTCTCCCGACTTGGAGAGTCAGTCCCTTTAACCTCCTGTTTGGCCCAGTTTGCAATTTCTGCGGAAGATGAACAGGAATAGCGAGAACCAATGAGAGACTAGCTGGAGGTGTCTGGACGGGCAAATTTAACTCTCATTTCCCACCAGGAAGAGGAAATAACCAAAGGCTCAGCGTGCCGTGCCGGAACCAGATTAGGGCCTGAAGCCATCCTGCGGTGTTGCGGCCAGCTCACAAGAAAGCGAGTTGAAGAAAGGAGCTCAGGGGCACTGTAATTCACAAACCTGCAGAGTTATAAATGACAGCTATCGTCCAAAAATATACTGAAGTAAGGCTGCCAAGAGGACTTGAAAGCGGGGCAGAATTGCAGGAAACCGATTTCAGGAGGTAGACTGGAATTGCATTGAAAGCATAGGAAAAGAGGCAGAACGTCCACAATGATGCACTTGGCCAAAAAGGGCGTATGCGTTTTTTCCTGAATATATTCAGGAAAAAACGCATACGCCCTTTTTGGCCAACCAAGCAAGCTTGCAAAGGAAATCTGCACTACAATGAAGTCTCACTTCCCCCCGGTCAAAAGGGCCATCTGAAAAAAGTGTAAAATCCAGAAAGGCAGGACAGGCCATGGAGAACTGGGAGCCTTGTTATGCTGATGGGCGGGATGTAAACTGCCAACAGACACTCGGGAGAAGTGTATGGTGTTTCCTGAAACATCTAAAAAACAAAGCAACAGAGCCTAGGCCACTTCCACTTATGGTCCTATAGCTTAGGGAAATTAAAATCAAAAAGACACAGCCACCCCAATGTTTGGGACGCCTCTGTTTACAAGAACCTCGTTTACCGTACAAGTTCAATATCACAGAAAGTGAAAAATGGATAAAGAACTTGTGGTACTTACGTACAATGCAGTATCACTCAGCAGTGAAATCTATGTCATCAGGCCCGTAGCAGCACAATGAGTGGATTCAGGTACGATGATTCTAACTGAAATAAGTCACACAGAAAAAGAAACATCATAAGATATCAGTAATACACGGAATGTAAACTTGGCTACACAGGAACTGAATTACAGAACAGAACAGGGTCTCAAATTTAGAAAACCAACTTATGCTTGTTTAAGGGTAAAGGTGAGTTGGGGTGCTGCATAAAACCAGAGATTGAAATGAGCACAGATAAAGTTCCTTAAGCCAAATATGGAATAGACAAGAGCTACTCCTTGCTCAACGAAATGGACTCAACACCGCATATTAAACGCCTAAGAATGTACCTGACTCTTAAGTATCTTAAAACCTATGGATTGCTATGTCTCCGAAAGAGAATCAAGCATGTGTACAGGGACATAAACGCAGCAGTGATAGGATTGGAGAGGTTCGGTGAGCAAATGAAGACCCTTTGAAGTCATATTGCATGGTACCCATGCCACGGGTTTCAACTACCCAGGTTTAAGGTATTCTTCCTTCAGCTAAAACATGCATGTGGAACCTAGAGTATGATCAACCATGTGATCGGGAGACGTGTTCAAATATGTCTCAGTTTTCGTACCCTGGTACTCGGGTGCAACATTCCAGACGCTTTACTAACACTCTCCCGACTTGGAGAGTCAGTCCCTTTAACCTCCTGTTTGGCCCAGTTTGCAATTTCTGCGGAAGATGAACAGGAATAGCGAGAACCAATGAGAGACTAGCTGGAGGTGTCTGGACGGGCAAATTTAACTCTCATTTCCCACCAGGAAGAGGAAATAACCAAAGGCTCAGCGTGCCGTGCCGGAACCAGATTAGGGCCTGAAGCCATCCTGCGGTGTTGCGGCCAGCTCACAAGAAAGCGAGTTGAAGAAAGGAGCTCAGGGGCACTGTAATTCACAAACCTGCAGAGTTATAAATGACAGCTATCGTCCAAAAATATACTGAAGTAAGGCTGCCAAGAGGACTTGAAAGCGGGGCAGAATTGCAGGAAACCGATTTCAGGAGGTAGACTGGAATTGCATTGAAAGCATAGGAAAAGAGGCAGAACGTCCACAATGATGCACTTGGCCAAAAAGGGCGTATGCGTTTTTTCCTGAATATATTCAGGAAAAAACGCATACGCCCTTTTTGGCCAACCAAGCAAGCTTGCAAAGGAAATCTGCACTACAATGAAGTCTCACTTCCCCCCGGTCAAAAGGGCCATCTGAAAAAAGTGTAAAATCCAGAAAGGCAGGACAGGCCATGGAGAACTGGGAGCCTTGTTATGCTGATGGGCGGGATGTAAACTGCCAACAGACACTCGGGAGAAGTGTATGGTGTTTCCTGAAACATCTAAAAAACAAAGCAACAGAGCCTAGGGCACTTCCACTTATGGTCCTATAGCTTAGGGAAATTAAAATCAAAAAGACACAGCCACCCCAATGTTTGGGACGCCTCTGTTTACAAGAACCTCATTTACCGTACAAGTTCAATATCACAGAAAATGAAAAATGGATAAAGAACTTGTGGTACTTACGTACAATGCAGTATCACTCAGCAGTGAAATCTATGTCATCAGGCCCGTAGCAGCACAATGAGTGGATTCAGGTACGATGATTCTAACTGAAATAAGTCACACAGAAAAAGAAACATCATAAGATATCAGTAATACACGGAATGTAAACTTGGCTACACAGGAACTGAATTACAGAACAGAACAGGGTCTCAAATTTAGAAAACCAACTTATGCTTGTTTAAGGGTAAAGGTGAGTTGGGGTGCTGCATAAAACCAGAGATTGAAATGAGCACAGATAAAGTTCCTTAAGCCAAATATGGAATAGACAAGAGCTACTCCTTGCTCAACGAAATGGACTCAACACCGCATATTAAACGCCTAAGAATGTACCTGACTCTTAAGTATCTTAAAACCTATGGATTGCTATGTCTCCGAAAGAGAATCAAGCATGTGTACAGGGACATAAACGCAGCAGTGATAGGATTGGAGAGGTTCGGTGAGCAAATGAAGACCCTTTGAAGTCATATTGCATGGTACCCATGCCACGGGTTTCAACTACCCAGGTTTAAGGTATTCTTCCTTCAGCTAAAACATGCATGTGGAACCTAGAGTATGATCAACCATGTGATCGGGAGACGTGTTCAAACATGTCTCAGTTTTCGTACCCTGGTACTCGGGTGCAACATTCCAGACGCTTTACTAACACTCTCCCGACTTGGAGAGTCAGTCCCTTTAACCTCCTGTTTGGCCCAGTTTGCAATTTCTGCGGAAGATGAACAGGAATAGCGAGAACCAATGAGAGACTAGCTGGAGGTGTCTGGACGGGCAAATTTAACTCTCATTTCCCACCAGGAAGAGGAAATAACCAAAGGCTCAGCGTGCCGTGCCGGAACCAGATTAGGGCCTGAAGCCATCCTGCGGTGTTGCGGCCAGCTCACAAGAAAACGAGTTGAAGAAAGGAGCTCAGGGGCACTGTAATTCACAAACCTGCAGAGTTATAAATGACAGCTATCGTCCAAAAATATACTGAAGTAAGGCTGCCAAGAGGACTTGAAAGCGGGGCAGAATTGCAGGAAACCGATTTCAGGAGGTAGACTGGAATTGCATTGAAAGCATAGGAAAAGAGGCAGAACGTCCACAATGATGCACTTGGCCAAAAAGGGCGTATGCGTTTTTTCCTGAATATATTCAGGAAAAAACGCATACGCCCTTTTTGGCCAACCAAGCAAGCTTGCAAAGGAAATCTGCACTACAATGAAGTCTCACTTCCCCCCGGTCAAAAGGGCCATCTGAAAAAAGTGTAAAATCCAGAAAGGCAGGACAGGCCATGGAGAACTGGGAGCCTTGTTATGCTGATGGGCGGGATGTAAACTGCCAACAGACACTCGGGAGAAGTGTATGGTGTTTCCTGAAACATCTAAAAAACAAAGCAACAGAGCCTAGGGCACTTCCACTTATGGTCCTATAGCTTAGGGAAATTAAAATCAAAAAGACACAGCCACCCCAATGTTTGGGACGCCTCTGTTTACAAGAACCTCGTTTACCGTACAAGTTCAATATCACAGAAAGTGAAAAATGGATAAAGAACTTGTGGTACTTACGTACAATGCAGTATCACTCAGCAGTGAAATCTATGTCATCAGGCCCGTAGCAGCACAATGAGTGGATTCAGGTACGATGATTCTAACTGAAATAAGTCACACAGAAAAAGAAACATCATAAGATATCAGTAATACACGGAATGTAAACTTGGCTACACAGGAACTGAATTACAGAACAGAACAGGGTCTCAAATTTAGAAAACCAACTTATGCTTGTTTAAGGGTAAAGGTGAGTTGGGGTGCTGCATAAAACCAGAGATTGAAATGAGCACAGATAAAGTTCCTTAAGCCAAATATGGAATAGACAAGAGCTACTCCTTGCTCAACGAAATGGACTCAACACCGCATATTAAACGCCTAAGAATGTACCTGACTCTTAAGTATCTTAACACCTATGGATTGCTATGTCTCCGAAAGAGAATCAAGCATGTGTACAGGGACATAAACGCAGCAGTGATAGGATTGGAGAGGTTCGGTGAGCAAATGAAGACCCTTTGAAGTCATATTGCATGGTACCCATGCCACGGGTTTCAACTACCCAGGTTTAAGGTATTCTTCCTTCAGCTAAAACATGCATGTGGAACCTAGAGTATGATCAACCATGTGATCGGGAGACGTGTTCAAACATGTCTCAGTTTTCGTACCCTGGTACTCGGGTGCAACATTCCAGACGCTTTACTAACACTCTCCCGACTTGGAGAGTCAGTCCCTTTAACCTCCTGTTTGGCCCAGTTTGCAATTTCTGCGGAAGATGAACAGGAATAGCGAGAACCAATGAGAGACTAGCTGGAGGTGTCTGGACGGGCAAATTTAACTCTCATTTCCCACCAGGAAGAGGAAATAACCAAAGGCTCAGCGTGCCGTGCCGGAACCAGATTAGGGCCTGAAGCCATCCTGCGGTGTTGCGGCCAGCTCACAAGAAAGCGAGTTGAAGAAAGGAGCTCAGGGGCACTGTAATTCACAAACCTGCAGAGTTATAAATGACAGCTATCGTCCAAAAATATACTGAAGTAAGGCTGCCAAGAGGACTTGAAAGCGGGGCAGAATTGCAGGAAACCGATTTCAGGAGGTAGACTGGAATTGCATTGAAAGCATAGGAAAAGAGGCAGAACGTCCACAATGATGCACTTGGCCAAAAAGGGCGTATGCGTTTTTTCCTGAATATATTCAGGAAAAAACGCATACGCCCTTTTTGGCCAACCAAGCAAGCTTGCAAAGGAAATCTGCACTACAATGAAGTCTCACTTCCCCCCGGTCAAAAGGGCCATCTGAAAAAAGTGTAAAATCCAGAAAGGCAGGACAGGCCATGGAGAACTGGGAGCCTTGTTATGCTGATGGGCGGGATGTAAACTGCCAACAGACACTCGGGAGAAGTGTATGGTGTTTCCTGAAACATCTAAAAAACAAAGCAACAGAGCCTAGGGCACTTCCACTTATGGTCCTATAGCTTAGGGAAATTAAAATCAAAAAGACACAGCCACCCCAATGTTTGGGACGCCTCTGTTTACAAGAACCTCGTTTACCGTACAAGTTCAATATCACAGAAAGTGAAAAATGGATAAAGAACTTGTGGTACTTACGTACAATGCAGTATCACTCAGCAGTGAAATCTATGTCATCAGGCCCGTAGCAGCACAATGAGTGGATTCAGGTACGATGATTCTAACTGAAATAAGTCACACAGAAAAAGAAACATCATAAGATATCAGTAATACACGGAATGTAAACTTGGCTACACAGGAACTGAATTACAGAACAGAACAGGGTCTCAAATTTAGAAAACCAACTTATGCTTGTTTAAGGGTAAAGGTGAGTTGGGGTGCTGCATAAAACCAGAGATTGAAATGAGCACAGATAAAGTTCCTTAAGCCAAATATGGAATAGACAAGAGCTACTCCTTGCTCAACGAAATGGACTCAACACCGCATATTAAACGCCTAAGAATGTACCTGACTCTTAAGTATCTTAAAACCTATGGATTGCTATGTCTCCGAAAGAGAATCAAGCATGTGTACAGGGACATAAACGCAGCAGTGATAGGATTGGAGAGGTTCGGTGAGCAAATGAAGCCCCTTTGAAGTCATATTGCATGGTACCCATGCCACGGGTTTCAACTACCCAGGTTTAAGGTATTCTTCCTTCAGCTAAAACATGCATGTGGAACCTAGAGTATGATCAACCATGTGATCGGGAGACGTGTTCAAATATGTCTCAGTTTTCGTACCCTGGTACTCGGGTGCAACATTCCAGACGCTTTACTAACACTCTCCCGACTTGGAGAGTCAGTCCCTTTAACCTCCTGTTTGGCCCAGTTTGCAATTTCTGCGGAAGATGAACAGGAATAGCGAGAACCAATGAGAGACTAGCTGGAGGTGTCTGGACGGGCAAATTTAACTCTCATTTCCCACCAGGAAGAGGAAATAACCAAAGGCTCAGCGTGCCGTGCCGGAACCAGATTAGGGCCTGAAGCCATCCTGCGGTGTTGCGGCCAGCTCACAAGAAAGCGAGTTGAAGAAAGGAGCTCAGGGGCACTGTAATTCACAAACCTGCAGAGTTATAAATGACAGCTATCGTCCAAAAATATACTGAAGTAAGGCTGCCAAGAGGACTTGAAAGCGGGGCAGAATTGCAGGAAACCGATTTCAGGAGGTAGACTGGAATTGCATTGAAAGCATAGGAAAAGAGGCAGAACGTCCACAATGATGCACTTGGCCAAAAAGGGCGTATGCGTTTTTTCCTGAATATATTCAGGAAAAAACGCATACGCCCTTTTTGGCCAACCAAGCAAGCTTGCAAAGGAAATCTGCACTACAATGAAGTCTCACTTCCCCCCGGTCAAAAGGGCCATCTGAAAAAAGTGTAAAATCCAGAAAGGCAGGACAGGCCATGGAGAACTGGGAGCCTTGTTATGCTGATGGGCGGGATGTAAACTGCCAACAGACACTCGGGAGAAGTGTATGGTGTTTCCTGAAACATCTAAAAAACAAAGCAACAGAGCCTAGGCCACTTCCACTTATGGTCCTATAGCTTAGGGAAATTAAAATCAAAAAGACACAGCCACCCCAATGTTTGGGACGCCTCTGTTTACAAGAACCTCGTTTACCGTACAAGTTCAATATCACAGAAAGTGAAAAATGGATAAAGAACTTGTGGTACTTACGTACAATGCAGTATCACTCAGCAGTGAAATCTATGTCATCAGGCCCGTAGCAGCACAATGAGTGGATTCAGGTACGATGATTCTAACTGAAATAAGTCACACAGAAAAAGAAACATCATAAGATATCAGTAATACACGGAATGTAAACTTGGCTACACAGGAACTGAATTACAGAACAGAACAGGGTCTCAAATTTAGAAAACCAACTTATGCTTGTTTAAGGGTAAAGGTGAGTTGGGGTGCTGCATAAAACCAGAGATTGAAATGAGCACAGATAAAGTTCCTTAAGCCAAATATGGAATAGACAAGAGCTACTCCTTGCTCAACGAAATAGACTCAACACCGCATATTAAACGCCTAAGAATGTACCTGACTCTTAAGTATCTTAAAACCTATGGATTGCTATGTCTCCGAAAGAGAATCAAGCATGTGTACAGGGACATAAACGCAGCAGTGATAGGATTGGAGAGGTTCGGTGAGCAAATGAAGACCCTTTGAAGTCATATTGCATGGTACCCATGCCACGGGTTTCAACTACCCAGGTTTAAGGTATTCTTCCTTCAGCTAAAACATGCATGTGGAACCTAGAGTATGATCAACCATGTGATCGGGAGACGTGTTCAAACATGTCTCAGTTTTCGTACCCTGGTACTCGGGTGCAACATTCCAGACGCTTTACTAACACTCTCCCGACTTGGAGAGTCAGTCCCTTTAACCTCCTGTTTGGCCCAGTTTGCAATTTCTGCGGAAGATGAACAGGAATAGCGAGAACCAATGAGAGACTAGCTGGAGGTGTCTGGACGGGCAAATTTAACTCTCATTTCCCACCAGGAAGAGGAAATAACCAAAGGCTCAGCGTGCCGTGCCGGAACCAGATTAGGGCCTGAAGCCATCCTGCGGTGTTGCGGCCAGCTCACAAGAAAACGAGTTGAAGAAATGAGCTCAGGGGCACTGTAATTCACAAACCTGCAGAGTTATAAATGACAGCTATCGTCCAAAAATATACTGAAGTAAGGCTGCCAAGAGGACTTGAAAGCGGGGCAGAATTGCAGGAAACCGATTTCAGGAGGTAGACTGGAATTGCATTGAAAGCATAGGAAAAGAGGCAGAACGTCCACAATGATGCACTTGGCCAAAAAGGGCGTATGCGTTTTTTCCTGAATATATTCAGGAAAAAACGCATACGCCCTTTTTGGCCAACCAAGCAAGCTTGCAAAGGAAATCTGCACTACAATGAAGTCTCACTTCCCCCCGGTCAAAAGGGCCATCTGAAAAAAGTGTAAAATCCAGAAAGGCAGGACAGGCCATGGAGAACTGGGAGCCTTGTTATGCTGATGGGCGGGATGTAAACTGCCAACAGACACTCGGGAGAAGTGTATGGTGTTTCCTGAAACATCTAAAAAACAAAGCAACAGAGCCTAGGCCACTTCCACTTATGGTCCTATAGCTTAGGGAAATTAAAATCAAAAAGACACAGCCACCCCAATGTTTGGGACGCCTCTGTTTACAAGAACCTCGTTTACCGTACAAGTTCAATATCACAGAAAGTGAAAAATGGATAAAGAACTTGTGGTACTTACGTACAATGCAGTATCACTCAGCAGTGAAATCTATGTCATCAGGCCCGTAGCAGCACAATGAGTGGATTCAGGTACGATGATTCTAACTGAAATAAGTCACACAGAAAAAGAAACATCATAAGATATCAGTAATACACGGAATGTAAACTTGGCTACACAGGAACTGAATTACAGAACAGAACAGGGTCTCAAATTTAGAAAACCAACTTATGCTTGTTTAAGGGTAAAGGTGAGTTGGGGTGCTGCATAAAACCAGAGATTGAAATGAGCACAGATAAAGTTCCTTAAGCCAAATATGGAATAGACAAGAGCTACTCCTTGCTCAACGAAATGGACTCAACACCGCATATTAAACGCCTAAGAATGTACCTGACTCTTAAGTATCTTAAAACCTATGGATTGCTATGTCTCCGAAAGAGAATCAAGCATGTGTACAGGGACATAAACGCAGCAGTGATAGGATTGGAGAGGTTCGGTGAGCAAATGAAGACCCTTTGAAGTCATATTGCATGGTACCCATGCCACGGGTTTCAACTACCCAGGTTTAAGGTATTCTTCCTTCAGCTAAAACATGCATGTGGAACCTAGAGTATGATCAACCATGTGATCGGGAGACGTGTTCAAACATGTCTCAGTTTTCGTACCCTGGTACTCGGGTGCAACATTCCAGACGCTTTACTAACACTCTCCCGACTTGGAGAGTCAGTCCCTTTAACCTCCTGTTTGGCCCAGTTTGCAATTTCTGCGGAAGATGAACAGGAATAGCGAGAACCAATGAGAGACTAGCTGGAGGTGTCTGGACGGGCAAATTTAACTCTCATTTCCCACCAGGAAGAGGAAATAACCAAAGGCTCAGCGTGCCGTGCCGGAACCAGATTAGGGCCTGAAGCCATCCTGCGGTGTTGCGGCCAGCTCACAAGAAAGCGAGTTGAAGAAAGGAGCTCAGGGGCACTGTAATTCACAAACCTGCAGAGTTATAAATGACAGCTATCGTCCAAAAATATACTGAAGTAAGGCTGCCAAGAGGACTTGAAAGCAGGGCAGAATTGCAGGAAACCGATTTCAGGAGGTAGACTGGAATTGCATTGAAAGCATAGGAAAAGAGGCAGAACGTCCACAATGATGCACTTGGCCAAAAAGGGCGTATGCGTTTTTTCCTGAATATATTCAGGAAAAAACGCATACGCCCTTTTTGGCCAACCAAGCAAGCTTGCAAAGGAAATCTGCACTACAATGAAGTCTCACTTCCCCCCGGTCAAAAGGGCCATCTGAAAAAAGTGTAAAATCCAGAAAGGCAGGACAGGCCATGGAGAACTGGGAGCCTTGTTATGCTGATGGGCGGGATGTAAACTGCCAACAGACACTCGGGAGAAGTGTATGGTGTTTCCTGAAACATCTAAAAAACAAAGCAACAGAGCCTAGGGCACTTCCACTTATGGTCCTATAGCTTAGGGAAATTAAAATCAAAAAGACACAGCCACCCCAATGTTTGGGACGCCTCTGTTTACAAGAACCTCGTTTACCGTACAAGTTCAATATCACAGAAAGTGAAAAATGGATAAAGAACTTGTGGTACTTACGTACAATGCAGTATCACTCAGCAGTGAAATCTATGTCATCAGGCCCGTAGCAGCACAATGAGTGGATTCAGGTACGATGATTCTAACTGAAATAAGTCACACAGAAAAAGAAACATCATAAGATATCAGTAATACACGGAATGTAAACTTGGCTACACAGGAACTGAATTACAGAACAGAACAGGGTCTCAAATTTAGAAAACCAACTTATGCTTGTTTAAGGGTAAAGGTGAGTTGGGGTGCTGCATAAAACCAGAGATTGAAATGAGCACAGATAAAGTTCCTTAAGCCAAATATGGAATAGACAAGAGCTACTCCTTGCTCAACGAAATGGACTCAACACCGCATATTAAACGCCTAAGAATGTACCTGACTCTTAAGTATCTTAAAACCTATGGATTGCTATGTCTCCGAAAGAGAATCAAGCATGTGTACAGGGACATAAACGCAGCAGTGATAGGATTGGAGAGGTTCGGTGAGCAAATGAAGACCCTTTGAAGTCATATTGCATGGTACCCATGCCACGGGTTTCAACTACCCAGGTTTAAGGTATTCTTCCTTCAGCTAAAACATGCATGTGGAACCTAGAGTATGATCAACCATGTGATCGGGAGACGTGTTCAAATATGTCTCAGTTTTCGTACCCTGGTACTCGGGTGCAACATTCCAGACGCTTTACTAACACTCTCCCGACTTGGAGAGTCAGTCCCTTTAACCTCCTGTTTGGCCCAGTTTGCAATTTCTGCGGAAGATGAACAGGAATAGCGAGAACCAATGAGAGACTAGCTGGAGGTGTCTGGACGGGCAAATTTAACTCTCATTTCCCACCAGGAAGAGGAAATAACCAAAGGCTCAGCGTGCCGTGCCGGAACCAGATTAGGGCCTGAAGCCATCCTGCGGTGTTGCGGCCAGCTCACAAGAAAACGAGTTGAAGAAAGGAGCTCAGGGGCACTGTAATTCACAAACCTGCAGAGTTATAAATGACAGCTATCGTCCAAAAATATACTGAAGTAAGGCTGCCAAGAGGACTTGAAAGCGGGGCAGAATTGCAGGAAACCGATTTCAGGAGGTAGACTGGAATTGCATTGAAAGCATAGGAAAAGAGGCAGAACGTCCACAATGATGCACTTGGCCAAAAAGGGCGTATGCGTTTTTTCCTGAATATATTCAGGAAAAAACGCATACGCCCTTTTTGGCCAACCAAGCAAGCTTGCAAAGGAAATCTGCACTACAATGAAGTCTCACTTCCCCCCGGTCAAAAGGGCCATCTGAAAAAAGTGTAAAATCCAGAAAGGCAGGACAGGCCATGGAGAACTGGGAGCCTTGTTATGCTGATGGGCGGGATGTAAACTGCCAACAGACACTCGGGAGAAGTGTATGGTGTTTCCTGAAACATCTAAAAAACAAAGCAACAGAGCCTAGGGCACTTCCACTTATGGTCCTATAGCTTAGGGAAATTAAAATCAAAAAGACACAGCCACCCCAATGTTTGGGACGCCTCTGTTTACAAGAACCTCGTTTACCGTACAAGTTCAATATCACAGAAAGTGAAAAATGGATAAAGAACTTGTGGTACTTACGTACAATGCAGTATCACTCAGCAGTGAAATCTATGTCATCAGGCGCGTAGCAGCACAATGAGTGGATTCAGGTACGATGATTCTAACTGAAATAAGTCACACAGAAAAAGAAACATCATAAGATATCAGTAATACACGGAATGTAAACTTGGCTACACAGGAACTGAATTACAGAACAGAACAGGGTCTCAAATTTAGAAAACCAACTTATGCTTGTTTAAGGGTAAAGGTGAGTTGGGGTGCTGCATAAAACCAGAGATTGAAATGAGCACAGATAAAGTTCCTTAAGCCAAATATGGAATAGACAAGAGCTACTCCTTGCTCAACGAAATGGACTCAACACCGCATATTAAACGCCTAAGAATGTACCTGACTCTTAAGTATCTTAAAACCTATGGATTGCTATGTCTCCGAAAGAGAATCAAGCATGTGTACAGGGACATAAACGCAGCAGTGATAGGATTGGAGAGGTTCGGTGAGCAAATGAAGACCCTTTGAAGTCATATTGCATGGTACCCATTCCACGGGTTTCAACTACCCAGGTTTAAGGTATTCTTCCTTCAGCTAAAACATGCATGTGGAACCTAGAGTATGATCAACCATGTGATCGGGAGACGTGTTCAAATATGTCTCAGTTTTCGTACCCTGGTACTCGGGTGCAACATTCCAGACGCTTTACTAACACTCTCCCGACTTGGAGAGTCAGTCCCTTTAACCTCCTGTTTGGCCCAGTTTGCAATTTCTGCGGAAGATGAACAGGAATAGCGAGAACCAATGAGAGACTAGCTGGAGGTGTCTGGACGGGCAAATTTAACTCTCATTTCCCACCAGGAAGAGGAAATAACCAAAGGCTCAGCGTGCCGTGCCGGAACCAGATTAGGGCCTGAAGCCATCCTGCGGTGTTGCGGCCAGCTCACAAGAAAACGAGTTGAAGAAAGGAGCTCAGGGGCACTGTAATTCACAAACCTGCAGAGTTATAAATGACAGCTATCGTCCAAAAATATACTGAAGTAAGGCTGCCAAGAGGACTTGAAAGCGGGGCAGAATTGCAGGAAACCGATTTCAGGAGGTAGACTGGAATTGCATTGAAAGCATAGGAAAAGAGGCAGAACGTCCACAATGATGCACTTGGCCGAAAAGGGCGTATGCGTTTTTTCCTGAATATATTCAGGAAAAAACGCATACGCCCTTTTTGGCCAACCAAGCAAGCTTGCAAAGGAAATCTGCACTACAATGAAGTCTCACTTCCCCCCGGTCAAAAGGGCCATCTGAAAAAAGTGTAAAATCCAGAAAGGCAGGACAGGCCATGGAGAACTGGGAGCCTTGTTATGCTGATGGGCGGGATGTAAACTGCCAACAGACACTCGGGAGAAGTGTATGGTGTTTCCTGAAACATCTAAAAAACAAAGCAACAGAGCCTAGGCCACTTCCACTTATGGTCCTATAGCTTAGGGAAATTAAAATCAAAAAGACACAGCCACCCCAATGTTTGGGACGCCTCTGTTTACAAGAACCTTGTTTACCGTACAAGTTCAATATCACAGAAAGTGAAAAATGGATAAAGAACTTGTGGTACTTACGTACAATGCAGTATCACTCAGCAGTGAAATCTATGTCATCAGGCCCGTAGCAGCACAATGAGTGGATTCAGGTACGATGATTCTAACTGAAATAAGTCACACAGAAAAAGAAACATCATAAGATATCAGTAATACACGGAATGTAAACTTGGCTACACAGGAACTGAATTACAGAACAGAACAGGGTCTCAAATTTAGAAAACCAACTTATGCTTGTTTAAGGGTAAAGGTGAGTTGGGGTGCTGCATAAAACCAGAGATTGAAATGAGCACAGATAAAGTTCCTTAAGCCAAATATGGAATAGACAAGAGCTACTCCTTGCTCAACGAAATGGACTCAACACCGCATATTAAACGCCTAAGAATGTACCTGACTCTTAAGTATCTTAAAACCTATGGATTGCTATGTCTCCGAAAGAGAATCAAGCATGTGTACAGGGACATAAACGCAGCAGTGATAGGATTGGAGAGGTTCGGTGAGCAAATGAAGACCCTTTGAAGTCATATTGCATGGTACCCATTCCACGGGTTTCAACTACCCAGGTTTAAGGTATTCTTCCTTCAGCTAAAACATGCATGTGGAACCTAGAGTATGATCAACCATGTGATCGGGAGACGTGTTCAAATATGTCTCAGTTTTCGTACCCTGGTACTCGGGTGCAACATTCCAGACGCTTTACTAACACTCTCCCGACTTGGAGAGTCAGTCCCTTTAACCTCCTGTTTGGCCCAGTTTGCAATTTCTGCGGAAGATGAACAGGAATAGCGAGAACCAATGAGAGACTAGCTGGAGGTGTCTGGACGGGCAAATTTAACTCTCATTTCCCACCAGGAAGAGGAAATAACCAAAGGCTCAGCGTGCCGTGCCGGAACCAGATTAGGGCCTGAAGCCATCCTGCGGTGTTGCGGCCAGCTCACAAGAAAGCGAGTTGAAGAAAGGAGCTCAGGGGCACTGTAATTCACAAACCTGCAGAGTTATAAATGACAGCTATCGTCCAAAAATATACTGAAGTAAGGCTGCCAAGAGGACTTGAAAGCGGGGCAGAATTGCAGGAAACCGATTTCAGGAGGTAGACTGGAATTGCATTGAAAGCATAGGAAAAGAGGCAGAACGTCCACAATGATGCACTTGGCCAAAAAGGGCGTATGCGTTTTTTCCTGAATATATTCAGGAAAAAACGCATACGCCCTTTTTGGCCAACCAAGCAAGCTTGCAAAGGAAATCTGCACTACAATGAAGTCTCACTTCCCCCCGGTCAAAAGGGCCATCTGAAAAAAGTGTAAAATCCAGAAAGGCAGGACAGGCCATGGAGAACTGGGAGCCTTGTTATGCTGATGGGCGGGATGTAAACTGCCAACAGACACTCGGGAGAAGTGTATGGTGTTTCCTGAAACATCTAAAAAACAAAGCAACAGAGCCTAGGGCACTTCCACTTATGGTCCTATAGCTTAGGGAAATTAAAATCAAAAAGACACAGCCACCCCAATGTTTGGGACGCCTCTGTTTACAAGAACCTCGTTTACCGTACAAGTTCAATATCACAGAAAGTGAAAAATGGATAAAGAACTTGTGGTACTTACGTACAATGCAGTATCACTCAGCAGTGAAATCTATGTCATCAGGCCCGTAGCAGCACAATGAGTGGATTCAGGTACGATGATTCTAACTGAAATAAGTCACACAGAAAAAGAAACATCATAAGATATCAGTAATACACGGAATGTAAACTTGGCTACACAGGAACTGAATTACAGAACAGAACAGGGTCTCAAATTTAGAAAACCAACTTATGCTTGTTTAAGGGTAAAGGTGAGTTGGGGTGCTGCATAAAACCAGAGATTGAAATGAGCACAGATAAAGTTCCTTAAGCCAAATATGGAATAGACAAGAGCTACTCCTTGCTCAACGAAATGGACTCAACACCGCATATTAAACGCCTAAGAATGTACCTGACTCTTAAGTATCTTAACACCTATGGATTGCTATGTCTCCGAAAGAGAATCAAGCATGTGTACAGGGACATAAACGCAGCAGTGATAGGATTGGAGAGGTTCGGTGAGCAAATGAAGACCCTTTGAAGTCATATTGCATGGTACCCATGCCACGGGTTTCAACTACCCAGGTTTAAGGTATTCTTCCTTCAGCTAAAACATGCATGTGGAACCTAGAGTATGATCAACCATGTGATCGGGAGACGTGTTCAAATATGTCTCAGTTTTCGTACCCTGGTACTCGGGTGCAACATTCCAGACGCTTTACTAACACTCTCCCGACTTGGAGAGTCAGTCCCTTTAACCTCCTGTTTGGCCCAGTTTGCAATTTCTGCGGAAGATGAACAGGAATAGCGAGAACCAATGAGAGACTAGCTGGAGGTGTCTGGACGGGCAAATTTAACTCTCATTTCCCACCAGGAAGAGGAAATAACCAAAGGCTCAGCGTGCCGTGCCGGAACCAGATTAGGGCCTGAAGCCATCCTGCGGTGTTGCGGCCAGCTCACAAGAAAGCGAGTTGAAGAAAGGAGCTCAGGGGCACTGTAATTCACAAACCTGCAGAGTTATAAATGACAACTATCGTCCAAAAATATACTGAAGTAAGGCTGCCAAGAGGACTTGAAAGCGGGGCAGAATTGCAGGAAACCGATTTCAGGAGGTAGACTGGAATTGCATTGAAAGCATAGGAAAAGAGGCAGAACGTCCACAATGATGCACTTGGCCAAAAAGGGCGTATGCGTTTTTTCCTGAATATATTCAGGAAAAAACGCATACGCCCTTTTTGGCCAACCAAGCAAGCTTGCAAAGGAAATCTGCACTACAATGAAGTCTCACTTCCCCCCGGTCAAAAGGGCCATCTGAAAAAAGTGTAAAATCCAGAAAGGCAGGACAGGCCATGGAGAACTGGGAGCCTTGTTATGCTGATGGGCGGGATGTAAACTGCCAACAGACACTCGGGAGAAGTGTATGGTGTTTCCTGAAACATCTAAAAAACAAAGCAACAGAGCCTAGGGCACTTCCACTTATGGTCCTATAGCTTAGGGAAATTAAAATCAAAAAGACACAGCCACCCCAATGTTTGGGACGCCTCTGTTTACAAGAACCTCGTTTACCGTACAAGTTCAATATCACAGAAAGTGAAAAATGGATAAAGAACTTGTGGTACTTACGTACAATGCAGTATCACTCAGCAGTGAAATCTATGTCATCAGGCCCGTAGCAGCACAATGAGTGGATTCAGGTACGATGATTCTAACTGAAATAAGTCACACAGAAAAAGAAACATCATAAGATATCAGTAATACACGGAATGTAAACTTGGCTACACAGGAACTGAATTACAGAACAGAACAGGGTCTCAAATTTAGAAAACCAACTTATGCTTGTTTAAGGGTAAAGGTGAGTTGGGGTGCTGCATAAAACCAGAGATTGAAATGAGCACAGATAAAGTTCCTTAAGCCAAATATGGAATAGACAAGAGCTACTCCTTGCTCAACGAAATGGACTCAACACCGCATATTAAACGCCTAAGAATGTACCTGACTCTTAAGTATCTTAACACCTATGGATTGCTATGTCTCCGAAAGAGAATCAAGCATGTGTACAGGGACATAAACGCAGCAGTGATAGGATTGGAGAGGTTCGGTGAGCAAATGAAGACCCTTTGAAGTCATATTGCATGGTACCCATGCCACGGGTTTCAACTACCCAGGTTTAAGGTATTCTTCCTTCAGCTAAAACATGCATGTGGAACCTAGAGTATGATCAACCATGTGATCGGGAGACGTGTTCAAATATGTCTCAGTTTTCGTACCCTGGTACTCGGGTGCAACATTCTAGACGCTTTACTAACACTCTCCCGACTTGGAGAGTCAGTCCCTTTAACCTCCTGTTTGGCCCAGTTTGCAATTTCTGCGGAAGATGAACAGGAATAGCGAGAACCAATGAGAGACTAGCTGGAGGTGTCTGGACGGGCAAATTTAACTCTCATTTCCCACCAGGAAGAGGAAATAACCAAAGGCTCAGCGTGCCGTGCCGGAACCAGATTAGGGCCTGAAGCCATCCTGCGGTGTTGCGGCCAGCTCACAAGAAAGCGAGTTGAAGAAAGGAGCTCAGGGGCACTGTAATTCACAAACCTGCAGAGTTATAAATGACAACTATCATCCAAAAATATACTGAAGTAAGGCTGCCAAGAGGACTTGAAAGCGGGGCAGAATTGCAGGAAACCGATTTCAGGAGGTAGACTGGAATTGCATTGAAAGCATAGGAAAAGAGGCAGAACGTCCACAATGATGCACTTGGCCAAAAAGGGCGTATGCGTTTTTTCCTGAATATATTCAGGAAAAAACGCATACGCCCTTTTTGGCCAACCAAGCAAGCTTGCAAAGGAAATCTGCACTACAATGAAGTCTCACTTCCCCCCGGTCAAAAGGGCCATCTGAAAAAAGTGTAAAATCCAGAAAGGCAGGACAGGCCATGGAGAACTGGGAGCCTTGTTATGCTGATGGGCGGGATGTAAACTGCCAACAGACACTCGGGAGAAGTGTATGGTGTTTCCTGAAACATCTAAAAAACAAAGCAACAGAGCCTAGGGCACTTCCACTTATGGTCCTATAGCTTAGGGAAATTAAAATCAAAAAGACACAGCCACCCCAATGTTTGGGACGCCTCTGTTTACAAGAACCTCGTTTACCGTACAAGTTCAATATCACAGAAAGTGAAAAATGGATAAAGAACTTGTGGTACTTACGTACAATGCAGTATCACTCAGCAGTGAAATCTATGTCATCAGGCCCGTAGCAGCACAATGAGTGGATTCAGGTACGATGATTCTGACTGAAATAAGTCACACAGAAAAAGAAACATCATAAGATATCAGTAATACACGGAATGTAAACTTGGCTACACAGGAACTGAATTACAGAACAGAACAGGGTCTCAAATTTAGAAAACCAACTTATGCTTGTTTAAGGGTAAAGGTGAGTTGGGGTGCTGCATAAAACCAGAGATTGAAATGAGCACAGATAAAGTTCCTTAAGCCAAATATGGAATAGACAAGAGCTACTCCTTGCTCAACGAAATGGACTCAACACCGCATATTAAACGCCTAAGAATGTACCTGACTCTTAAGTATCTTAACACCTATGGATTGCTATGTCTCCGAAAGAGAATCAAGCATGTGTACAGGGACATAAACGCAGCAGTGATAGGATTGGAGAGGTTCGGTGAGCAAATGAAGACCCTTTGAAGTCATATTGCATGGTACCCATGCCACGGGTTTCAACTACCCAGGTTTAAGGTATTCTTCCTTCAGCTAAAACATGCATGTGGAACCTAGAGTATGATCAACCATGTGATCGGGAGACGTGTTCAAATATGTCTCAGTTTTCGTACCCTGGTACTCGGGTGCAACATTCCAGACGCTTTACTAACACTCTCCCGACTTGGAGAGTCAGTCCCTTTAACCTCCTGTTTGGCCCAGTTTGCAATTTCTGCGGAAGATGAACAGGAATAGCGAGAACCAATGAGAGACTAGCTGGAGGTGTCTGGACGGGCAAATTTAACTCTCATTTCCCACCAGGAAGAGGAAATAACCAAAGGCTCAGCGTGCCGTGCCGGAACCAGATTAGGGCCTGAAGCCATCCTGCGGTGTTGCGGCCAGCTCACAAGAAAGCGAGTTGAAGAAAGGAGCTCAGGGGCACTGTAATTCACAAACCTGCAGAGTTATAAATGACAACTATCGTCCAAAAATATACTGAAGTAAGGCTGCCAAGAGGACTTGAAAGCGGGGCAGAATTGCAGGAAACCGATTTCAGGAGGTAGACTGGAATTGCATTGAAAGCATAGGAAAAGAGGCAGAACGTCCACAATGATGCACTTGGCCAAAAAGGGCGTATGCGTTTTTTCCTGAATATATTCAGGAAAAAACGCATACGCCCTTTTTGGCCAACCAAGCAAGCTTGCAAAGGAAATCTGCACTACAATGAAGTCTCACTTCCCCCCGGTCAAAAGGGCCATCTGAAAAAAGTGTAAAATCCAGAAAGGCAGGACAGGCCATGGAGAACTGGGAGCCTTGTTATGCTGATGGGCGGGATGTAAACTGCCAACAGACACTCGGGAGAAGTGTATGGTGTTTCCTGAAACATCTAAAAAACAAAGCAACAGAGCCTAGGGCACTTCCACTTATGGTCCTATAGCTTAGGGAAATTAAAATCAAAAAGACACAGCCACCCCAATGTTTGGGACGCCTCTGTTTACAAGAACTCGTTTACCGTACAAGTTCAATATCACAGAAAGTGAAAAATGGATAAAGAACTTGTGGTACTTACGTACAATGCAGTATCACTCAGCAGTGAAATCTATGTCATCAGGCCCGTAGCAGCACAATGAGTGGATTCAGGTACGATGATTCTAACTGAAATAAGTCACACAGAAAAAGAAACATCATAAGATATCAGTAATACACGGAATGTAAACTTGGCTACACAGGAACTGAATTACAGAACAGAACAGGGTCTCAAATTTAGAAAACCAACTTATGCTTGTTTAAGGGTAAAGGTGAGTTGGGGTGCTGCATAAAACCAGAGATTGAAATGAGCACAGATAAAGTTCCTTAAGCCAAATATGGAATAGACAAGAGCTACTCCTTGCTCAACGAAATGGACTCAACACCGCATATTAAACGCCTAAGAATGTACCTGACTCTTAAGTATCTTAACACCTATGGATTGCTATGTCTCCGAAAGAGAATCAAGCATGTGTACAGGGACATAAACGCAGCAGTGATAGGATTGGAGAGGTTCGGTGAGCAAATGAAGACCCTTTGAAGTCATATTGCATGGTACCCATGCCACGGGTTTCAACTACCCAGGTTTAAGGTATTCTTCCTTCAGCTAAAACATGCATGTGGAACCTAGAGTATGATCAACCATGTGATCGGGAGACGTGTTCAAATATGTCTCAGTTTTCGTACCCTGGTACTCGGGTGCAACATTCCAGACGCTTTACTAACACTCTCCCGACTTGGAGAGTCAGTCCCTTTAACCTCCTGTTTGGCCCAGTTTGCAATTTCTGCGGAAGATGAACAGGAATAGCGAGAACCAATGAGAGACTAGCTGGAGGTGTCTGGACGGGCAAATTTAACTCTCATTTCCCACCAGGAAGAGGAAATAACCAAAGGCTCAGCGTGCCGTGCCGGAACCAGATTAGGGCCTGAAGCCATCCTGCGGTGTTGCGGCCAGCTCACAAGAAAGCGAGTTGAAGAAAGGAGCTCAGGGGCACTGTAATTCACAAACCTGCAGAGTTATAAATGACAACTATCATCCAAAAATATACTGAAGTAAGGCTGCCAAGAGGACTTGAAAGCGGGGCAGAATTGCAGGAAACCGATTTCAGGAGGTAGACTGGAATTGCATTGAAAGCATAGGAAAAGAGGCAGAACGTCCACAATGATGCACTTGGCCAAAAAGGGCGTATGCGTTTTTTCCTGAATATATTCAGGAAAAAACGCATACGCCCTTTTTGGCCAACCAAGCAAGCTTGCAAAGGAAATCTGCACTACAATGAAGTCTCACTTCCCCCCGGTCAAAAGGGCCATCTGAAAAAAGTGTAAAATCCAGAAAGGCAGGACAGGCCATGGAGAACTGGGAGCCTTGTTATGCTGATGGGCGGGATGTAAACTGCCAACAGACACTCGGGAGAAGTGTATGGTGTTTCCTGAAACATCTAAAAAACAAAGCAACAGAGCCTAGGGCACTTCCACTTATGGTCCTATAGCTTAGGGAAATTAAAATCAAAAAGACACAGCCACCCCAATGTTTGGGACGCCTCTGTTTACAAGAACCTCGTTTACCGTACAAGTTCAATATCACAGAAAGTGAAAAATGGATAAAGAACTTGTGGTACTTACGTACAATGCAGTATCACTCAGCAGTGAAATCTATGTCATCAGGCCCGTAGCAGCACAATGAGTGGATTCAGGTACGATGATTCTGACTGAAATAAGTCACACAGAAAAAGAAACATCATAAGATATCAGTAATACACGGAATGTAAACTTGGCTACACAGGAACTGAATTACAGAACAGAACAGGGTCTCAAATTTAGAAAACCAACTTATGCTTGTTTAAGGGTAAAGGTGAGTTGGGGTGCTGCATAAAACCAGAGATTGAAATGAGCACAGATAAAGTTCCTTAAGCCAAATATGGAATAGACAAGAGCTACTCCTTGCTCAACGAAATGGACTCAACACCGCATATTAAACGCCTAAGAATGTACCTGACTCTTAAGTATCTTAACACCTATGGATTGCTATGTCTCCGAAAGAGAATCAAGCATGTGTACAGGGACATAAACGCAGCAGTGATAGGATTGGAGAGGTTCGGTGAGCAAATGAAGACCCTTTGAAGTCATATTGCATGGTACCCATGCCACGGGTTTCAACTACCCAGGTTTAAGGTATTCTTCCTTCAGCTAAAACATGCATGTGGAACCTAGAGTATGATCAACCATGTGATCGGGAGACGTGTTCAAATATGTCTCAGTTTTCGTACCCTGGTACTCGGGTGCAACATTCCAGACGCTTTACTAACACTCTCCCGACTTGGAGAGTCAGTCCCTTTAACCTCCTGTTTGGCCCAGTTTGCAATTTCTGCGGAAGATGAACAGGAATAGCGAGAACCAATGAGAGACTAGCTGGAGGTGTCTGGACGGGCAAATTTAACTCTCATTTCCCACCAGGAAGAGGAAATAACCAAAGGCTCAGCGTGCCGTGCCGGAACCAGATTAGGGCCTGAAGCCATCCTGCGGTGTTGCGGCCAGCTCACAAGAAAGCGAGTTGAAGAAAGGAGCTCAGGGGCACTGTAATTCACAAACCTGCAGAGTTATAAATGACAGCTATCGTCCAAAAATATACTGAAGTAAGGCTGCCAAGAGGACTTGAAAGCGGGGCAGAATTGCAGGAAACCGATTTCAGGAGGTAGACTGGAATTGCATTGAAAGCATAGGAAAAGAGGCAGAACGTCCACAATGATGCACTTGGCCAAAAAGGGCGTATGCGTTTTTTCCTGAATATATTCAGGAAAAAACGCATACGCCCTTTTTGGCCAACCAAGCAAGCTTGCAAAGGAAATCTGCACTACAATGAAGTCTCACTTCCCCCCGGTCAAAAGGGCCATCTGAAAAAAGTGTAAAATCCAGAAAGGCAGGACAGGCCATGGAGAACTGGGAGCCTTGTTATGCTGATGGGCGGGATGTAAACTGCCAACAGACACTCGGGAGAAGTGTATGGTGTTTCCTGAAACATCTAAAAAACAAAGCAACAGAGCCTAGGGCACTTCCACTTATGGTCCTATAGCTTAGGGAAATTAAAATCAAAAAGACACAGCCACCCCAATGTTTGGGACGCCTCTGTTTACAAGAACCTCGTTTACCGTACAAGTTCAATATCACAGAAAGTGAAAAATGGATAAAGAACTTGTGGTACTTACGTACAATGCAGTATCACTCAGCAGTGAAATCTATGTCATCAGGCCCGTAGCAGCACAATGAGTGGATTCAGGTACGATGATTCTGACTGAAATAAGTCACACAGAAAAAGAAACATCATAAAATATCAGTAATACACGGAATGTAAACTTGGCTACACAGGAACTGAATTACAGAACAGAACAGGGTCTCAAATTTAGAAAACCAACTTATGCTTGTTTAAGGGTAAAGGTGAGTTGGGGTGCTGCATAAAACCAGAGATTGAAATGAGCACAGATAAAGTTCCTTAAGCCAAATATGGAATAGACAAGAGCTACTCCTTGCTCAACGAAATGGACTCAACACCGCATATTAAACGCCTAAGAATGTACCTGACTCTTAAGTATCTTAAAACCTATGGATTGCTATGTCTCCGAAAGAGAATCAAGCATGTGTACAGGGACATAAACGCAGCAGTGATAGGATTGGAGAGGTTCGGTGAGCAAATGAAGACCCTTTGAAGTCATATTGCATGGTACCCATGCCACGGGTTTCAACTACCCAGGTTTAAGGTATTCTTCCTTCAGCTAAAACATGCATGTGGAACCTAGAGTATGATCAACCATGTGATCGGGAGACGTGTTCAAATATGTCTCAGTTTTCGTACCCTGGTACTCGGGTGCAACATTCCAGACGCTTTACTAACACTCTCCCGACTTGGAGAGTCAGTCCCTTTAACCTCCTGTTTGGCCCAGTTTGCAATTTCTGCGGAAGATGAACAGGAATAGCGAGAACCAATGAGAGACTAGCTGGAGGTGTCTGGACGGGCAAATTTAACTCTCATTTCCCACCAGGAAGAGGAAATAACCAAAGGCTCAGCGTGCCGTGCCGGAACCAGATTAGGGCCTGAAGCCATCCTGCGGTGTTGCGGCCAGCTCACAAGAAAGCGAGTTGAAGAAAGGAGCTCAGGGGCACTGTAATTCACAAACCTGCAGAGTTATAAATGACAGCTATCGTCCAAAAATATACTGAAGTAAGGCTGCCAAGAGGACTTGAAAGCGGGGCAGAATTGCAGGAAACCGATTTCAGGAGGTAGACTGGAATTGCATTGAAAGCATAGGAAAAGAGGCAGAACGTCCACAATGATGCACTTGGCCAAAAAGGGCGTATGCGTTTTTTCCTGAATATATTCAGGAAAAAACGCATACGCCCTTTTTGGCCAACCAAGCAAGCTTGCAAAGGAAATCTGCACTACAATGAAGTCTCACTTCCCCCCGGTCAAAAGGGCCATCTGAAAAAAGTGTAAAATCCAGAAAGGCAGGACAGGCCATGGAGAACTGGGAGCCTTGTTATGCTGATGGGCGGGATGTAAACTGCCAACAGACACTCGGGAGAAGTGTATGGTGTTTCCTGAAACATCTAAAAAACAAAGCAACAGAGCCTAGGGCACTTCCACTTATGGTCCTATAGCTTAGGGAAATTAAAATCAAAAAGACACAGCCACCCCAATGTTTGGGACGCCTCTGTTTACAAGAACCTCGTTTACCGTACAAGTTCAATATCACAGAAAGTGAAAAATGGATAAAGAACTTGTGGTACTTACGTACAATGCAGTATCACTCAGCAGTGAAATCTATGTCATCAGGCCCGTAGCAGCACAATGAGTGGATTCAGGTACGATGATTCTGACTGAAATAAGTCACACAGAAAAAGAAACATCATAAGATATCAGTAATACACGGAATGTAAACTTGGCTACACAGGAACTGAATTACAGAACAGAACAGGGTCTCAAATTTAGAAAACCAACTTATGCTTGTTTAAGGGTAAAGGTGAGTTGGGGTGCTGCATAAAACCAGAGATTGAAATGAGCACAGATAAAGTTCCTTAAGCCAAATATGGAATAGACAAGAGCTACTCCTTGCTCAACGAAATGGACTCAACACCGCATATTAAACGCCTAAGAATGTACCTGACTCTTAAGTATCTTAACACCTATGGATTGCTATGTCTCCGAAAGAGAATCAAGCATGTGTACAGGGACATAAACGCAGCAGTGATAGGATTGGAGAGGTTCGGTGAGCAAATGAAGACCCTTTGAAGTCATATTGCATGGTACCCATGCCACGGGTTTCAACTACCCAGGTTTAAGGTATTCTTCCTTCAGCTAAAACATGCATGTGGAACCTAGAGTATGATCAACCATGTGATCGGGAGACGTGTTCAAATATGTCTCAGTTTTCGTACCCTGGTACTCGGGTGCAACATTCCAGACGCTTTACTAACACTCTCCCGACTTGGAGAGTCAGTCCCTTTAACCTCCTGTTTGGCCCAGTTTGCAATTTCTGTGGAAGATGAACAGGAATAGCGAGAACCAATGAGAGACTAGCTGGAGGTGTCTGGACGGGCAAATTTAACTCTCATTTCCCACCAGGAAGAGGAAATAACCAAAGGCTCAGCGTGCCGTGCCGGAACCAGATTAGGGCCTGAAGCCATCCTGCGGTGTTGCGGCCAGCTCACAAGAAAGCGAGTTGAAGAAAGGAGCTCAGGGGCACTGTAATTCACAAACCTGCAGAGTTATAAATGACAACTATCGTCCAAAAATATACTGAAGTAAGGCTGCCAAGAGGACTTGAAAGCGGGGCAGAATTGCAGGAAACCGATTTCAGGAGGTAGACTGGAATTGCATTGAAAGCATAGGAAAAGAGGCAGAACGTCCACAATGATGCACTTGGCCAAAAAGGGCGTATGCGTTTTTTCCTGAATATATTCAGGAAAAAACGCATACGCCCTTTTTGGCCAACCAAGCAAGCTTGCAAAGGAAATCTGCACTACAATGAAGTCTCACTTCCCCCCGGTCAAAAGGGCCATCTGAAAAAAGTGTAAAATCCAGAAAGGCAGGACAGGCCATGGAGAACTGGGAGCCTTGTTATGCTGATGGGCGGGATGTAAACTGCCAACAGACACTCGGGAGAAGTGTATGGTGTTTCCTGAAACATCTAAAAAACAAAGCAACAGAGCCTAGGGCACTTCCACTTATGGTCCTATAGCTTAGGGAAATTAAAATCAAAAAGACACAGCCACCCCAATGTTTGGGACGCCTCTGTTTACAAGAACCTCGTTTACCGTACAAGTTCAATATCACAGAAAGTGAAAAATGGATAAAGAACTTGTGGTACTTACGTACAATGCAGTATCACTCAGCAGTGAAATCTATGTCATCAGGCCCGTAGCAGCACAATGAGTGGATTCAGGTACGATGATTCTAACTGAAATAAGTCACACAGAAAAAGAAACATCATAAGATATCAGTAATACACGGAATGTAAACTTGGCTACACAGGAACTGAATTACAGAACAGAACAGGGTCTCAAATTTAGAAAACCAACTTATGCTTGTTTAAGGGTAAAGGTGAGTTGGGGTGCTGCATAAAACCAGAGATTGAAATGAGCACAGATAAAGTTCCTTAAGCCAAATATGGAATAGACAAGAGCTACTCCTTGCTCAACGAAATGGACTCAACACCGCATATTAAACGCCTAAGAATGTACCTGACTCTTAAGTATCTTAAAACCTATGGATTGCTATGTCTCCGAAAGAGAATCAAGCATGTGTACAGGGACATAAACGCAGCAGTGATAGGATTGGAGAGGTTCGGTGAGCAAATGAAGACCCTTTGAAGTCATATTGCATGGTACCCATTCCACGGGTTTCAACTACCCAGGTTTAAGGTATTCTTCCTTCAGCTAAAACATGCATGTGGAACCTAGAGTATGATCAACCATGTGATCGGGAGACGTGTTCAAATATGTCTCAGTTTTCGTACCCTGGTACTCGGGTGCAACATTCCAGACACTTTACTAACACTCTCCCGACTTGGAGAGTCAGTCCCTTTAACCTCCTGTTTGGCCCAGTTTGCAATTTCTGCGGAAGATGAACAGGAATAGCGAGAACCAATGAGAGACTAGCTGGAGGTGTCTGGACGGGCAAATTTAACTCTCATTTCCCACCAGGAAGAGGAAATAACCAAAGGCTCAGCGTGCCGTGCCGGAACCAGATTAGGGCCTGAAGCCATCCTGCGGTGTTGCGGCCAGCTCACAAGAAAACGAGTTGAAGAAAGGAGCTCAGGGGCACTGTAATTCACAAACCTGCAGAGTTATAAATGACAGCTATCGTCCAAAAATATACTGAAGTAAGGCTGCCAAGAGGACTTGAAAGCGGGGCAGAATTGCAGGAAACCGATTTCAGGAGGTAGACTGGAATTGCATTGAAAGCATAGGAAAAGAGGCAGAACGTCCACAATGATGCACTTGGCCAAAAAGGGCGTATGCGTTTTTTCCTGAATATATTCAGGAAAAAACGCATACGCCCTTTTTGGCCAACCAAGCAAGCTTGCAAAGGAAATCTGCACTACAATGAAGTCTCACTTCCCCCCGGTCAAAAGGGCCATCTGAAAAAAGTGTAAAATCCAGAAAGGCAGGACAGGCCATGGAGAACTGGGAGCCTTGTTATGCTGATGGGCGGGATGTAAACTGCCAACAGACACTCGGGAGAAGTGTATGGTGTTTCCTGAAACATCTAAAAAACAAAGCAACAGAGCCTAGGGCACTTCCACTTATGGTCCTATAGCTTAGGGAAATTAAAATCAAAAAGACACAGCCACCCCAATGTTTGGGACGCCTCTGTTTACAAGAACCTCGTTTACCATACAAGTTCAATATCACAGAAAGTGAAAAATGGATAAAGAACTTGTGGTACTTACGTACAATGCAGTATCACTCAGCAGTGAAATCTATGTCATCAGGCCCGTAGCAGCACAATGAGTGGATTCAGGTACGATGATTCTAACTGAAATAAGTCACACAGAAAAAGAAACATCATAAGATATCAGTAATACACGGAATGTAAACTTGGCTACACAGGAACTGAATTACAGAACAGAACAGGGTCTCAAATTTAGAAAACCAACTTATGCTTGTTTAAGGGTAAAGGTGAGTTGGGGTGCTGCATAAAACCAGAGATTGAAATGAGCACAGATAAAGTTCCTTAAGCCAAATATGGAATAGACAAGAGCTACTCCTTGCTCAACGAAATGGACTCAACACCGCATATTAAACGCCTAAGAATGTACCTGACTCTTAAGTATCTTAAAACCTATGGATTGCTATGTCTCCGAAAGAGAATCAAGCATGTGTACAGGGACATAAACGCAGCAGTGATAGGATTGGAGAGGTTCGGTGAGCAAATGAAGACCCTTTGAAGTCATATTGCATGGTACCCATGCCACGGGTTTCAACTACCCAGGTTTAAGGTATTCTTCCTTCAGCTAAAACATGCATGTGGAACCTAGAGTATGATCAACCATGTGATCGGGAGACGTGTTCAAATATGTCTCAGTTTTCGTACCCTGGTACTCGGGTGCAACATTCCAGACGCTTTACTAACACTCTCCCGACTTGGAGAGTCAGTCCCTTTAACCTCCTGTTTGGCCCAGTTTGCAATTTCTGCGGAAGATGAACAGGAATAGCGAGAACCAATGAGAGACTAGCTGGAGGTGTCTGGACGGGCAAATTTAACTCTCATTTCCCACCAGGAAGAGGAAATAACCAAAGGCTCAGCGTGCCGTGCCGGAACCAGATTAGGGCCTGAAGCCATCCTGCGGTGTTGCGGCCAGCTCACAAGAAAGCGAGTTGAAGAAAGGAGCTCAGGGGCACTGTAATTCACAAACCTGCAGAGTTATAAATGACAGCTATCGTCCAAAAATATACTGAAGTAAGGCTGCCAAGAGGACTTGAAAGCGGGGCAGAATTGCAGGAAACCGATTTCAGGAGGTAGACTGGAATTGCATTGAAAGCATAGGAAAAGAGGCAGAACGTCCACAATGATGCACTTGGCCAAAAAGGGCGTATGCGTTTTTTCCTGAATATATTCAGGAAAAAACGCATACGCCCTTTTTGGCCAACCAAGCAAGCTTGCAAAGGAAATCTGCACTACAATGAAGTCTCACTTCCCCCCGGTCAAAAGGGCCATCTGAAAAAAGTGTAAAATCCAGAAAGGCAGGACAGGCCATGGAGAACTGGGAGCCTTGTTATGCTGATGGGCGGGATGTAAACTGCCAACAGACACTCGGGAGAAGTGTATGGTGTTTCCTGAAACATCTAAAAAACAAAGCAACAGAGCCTAGGCCACTTCCACTTATGGTCCTATAGCTTAGGGAAATTAAAATCAAAAAGACACAGCCACCCCAATGTTTGGGACGCCTCTGTTTACAAGAACCTCGTTTACCGTACAAGTTCAATATCACAGAAAGTGAAAAATGGATAAAGAACTTGTGGTACTTACGTACAATGCAGTATCACTCAGCAGTGAAATCTATGTCATCAGGCCCGTAGCAGCACAATGAGTGGATTCAGGTACGATGATTCTAACTGAAATAAGTCACACAGAAAAAGAAACATCATAAGATATCAGTAATACACGGAATGTAAACTTGGCTACACAGGAACTGAATTACAGAACAGAACAGGGTCTCAAATTTAGAAAACCAACTTATGCTTGTTTAAGGGTAAAGGTGAGTTGGGGTGCTGCATAAAACCAGAGATTGAAATGAGCACAGATAAAGTTCCTTAAGCCAAATATGGAATAGACAAGAGCTACTCCTTGCTCAACGAAATGGACTCAACACCGCATATTAAACGCCTAAGAATGTACCTGACTCTTAAGTATCTTAAAACCTATGGATTGCTATGTCTCCGAAAGAGAATCAAGCATGTGTACAGGGACATAAACGCAGCAGTGATAGGATTGGAGAGGTTCGGTGAGCAAATGAAGACCCTTTGAAGTCATATTGCATGGTACCCATGCCACGGGTTTCAACTACCCAGGTTTAAGGTATTCTTCCTTCAGCTAAAACATGCATGTGGAACCTAGAGTATGATCAACCATGTGATCGGGAGACGTGTTCAAATATGTCTCAGTTTTCGTACCCTGGTACTCGGGTGCAACATTCCAGACGCTTTACTAACACTCTCCCGACTTGGAGAGTCAGTCCCTTTAACCTCCTGTTTGGCCCAGTTTGCAATTTCTGCGGAAGATGAACAGGAATAGCGAGAACCAATGAGAGACTAGCTGGAGGTGTCTGGACGGGCAAATTTAACTCTCATTTCCCACCAGGAAGAGGAAATAACCAAAGGCTCAGCGTGCCGTGCCGGAACCAGATTAGGGCCTGAAGCCATCCTGCGGTGTTGCGGCCAGCTCACAAGAAAGCGAGTTGAAGAAAGGAGCTCAGGGGCACTGTAATTCACAAACCTGCAGAGTTATAAATGACAGCTATCGTCCAAAAATATACTGAAGTAAGGCTGCCAAGAGGACTTGAAAGCGGGGCAGAATTGCAGGAAACCGATTTCAGGAGGTAGACTGGAATTGCATTGAAAGCATAGGAAAAGAGGCAGAACGTCCACAATGATGCACTTGGCCAAAAAGGGCGTATGCGTTTTTTCCTGAATATATTCAGGAAAAAACGCATACGCCCTTTTTGGCCAACCAAGCAAGCTTGCAAAGGAAATCTGCACTACAATGAAGTCTCACTTCCCCCCGGTCAAAAGGGCCATCTGAAAAAAGTGTAAAATCCAGAAAGGCAGGACAGGCCATGGAGAACTGGGAGCCTTGTTATGCTGATGGGCGGGATGTAAACTGCCAACAGACACTCGGGAGAAGTGTATGGTGTTTCCTGAAACATCTAAAAAACAAAGCAACAGAGCCTAGGCCACTTCCACTTATGGTCCTATAGCTTAGGGAAATTAAAATCAAAAAGACACAGCCACCCCAATGTTTGGGACGCCTCTGTTTACAAGAACCTCGTTTACCGTACAAGTTCAATATCACAGAAAGTGAAAAATGGATAAAGAACTTGTGGTACTTACGTACAATGCAGTATCACTCAGCAGTGAAATCTATGTCATCAGGCCCGTAGCAGCACAATGAGTGGATTCAGGTACGATGATTCTAACTGAAATAAGTCACACAGAAAAAGAAACATCATAAGGTATCAGTAATACACGGAATGTAAACTTGGCTACACAGGAACTGAATTACAGAACAGAAAAGGGTCTCAAATTTAGAAAACCAACTTATGCTTGTTTAAGGGTAAAGGTGAGTTGGGGTGCTGCATAAAACCAGAGATTGAAATGAGCACAGATAAAGTTCCTTAAGCCAAATATGGAATAGACAAGAGCTACTCCTTGCTCAACGAAATGGACTCAACACCGCATATTAAACGCCTAAGAATGTACCTGACTCTTAAGTATCTTAAAACCTATGGATTGCTATGTCTCCGAAAGAGAATCAAGCATGTGTACAGGGACATAAACGCAGCAGTGATAGGATTGGAGAGGTTCGGTGAGCAAATGAAGACCCTTTGAAGTCATATTGCATGGTACCCATTCCACGGGTTTCAACTACCCAGGTTTAAGGTATTCTTCCTTCAGCTAAAACATGCATGTGGAACCTAGAGTATGATCAACCATGTGATCGGGAGACGTGTTCAAATATGTCTCAGTTTTCGTACCCTGGTACTCGGGTGCAACATTCCAGACGCTTTACTAACACTCTCCCGACTTGGAGAGTCAGTCCCTTTAACCTCCTGTTTGGCCCAGTTTGCAATTTCTGCGGAAGATGAACAGGAATAGCGAGAACCAATGAGAGACTAGCTGGAGGTGTCTGGACGGGCAAATTTAACTCTCATTTCCCACCAGGAAGAGGAAATAACCAAAGGCTCAGCGTGCCGTGCCGGAACCAGATTAGGGCCTGAAGCCATCCTGCGGTGTTGCGGCCAGCTCACAAGAAAGCGAGTTGAAGAAAGGAGCTCAGGGGCACTGTAATTCACAAACCTGCAGAGTTATAAATGACAACTATCGTCCAAAAATATACTGAAGTAAGGCTGCCAAGAGGACTTGAAAGCGGGGCAGAATTGCAGGAAACCGATTTCAGGAGGTAGACTGGAATTGCATTGAAAGCATAGGAAAAGAGGCAGAACGTCCACAATGATGCACTTGGCCAAAAAGGGCGTATGCGTTTTTTCCTGAATATATTCAGGAAAAAACGCATACGCCCTTTTTGGCCAACCAAGCAAGCTTGCAAAGGAAATCTGCACTACAATGAAGTCTCACTTCCCCCCGGTCAAAAGGGCCATCTGAAAAAAGTGTAAAATCCAGAAAGGCAGGACAGGCCATGGAGAACTGGGAGCCTTGTTATGCTGATGGGCGGGATGTAAACTGCCAACAGACACTCGGGAGAAGTGTATGGTGTTTCCTGAAACATCTAAAAAACAAAGCAACAGAGCCTAGGGCACTTCCACTTATGGTCCTATAGCTTAGGGAAATTAAAATCAAAAAGACACAGCCACCCCAATGTTTGGGACGCCTCTGTTTACAAGAACCTCGTTTACCGTACAAGTTCAATATCACAGAAAGTGAAAAATGGATAAAGAACTTGTGGTACTTACGTACAATGCAGTATCACTCAGCAGTGAAATCTATGTCATCAGGCCCGTAGCAGCACAATGAGTGGATTCAGGTACGATGATTCTAACTGAAATAAGTCACACAGAAAAAGAAACATCATAAGATATCAGTAATACACGGAATGTAAACTTGGCTACACAGGAACTGAATTACAGAACAGAACAGGGTCTCAAATTTAGAAAACCAACTTATGCTTGTTTAAGGGTAAAGGTGAGTTGGGGTGCTACATAAAACCAGAGATTGAAATGAGCACAGATAAAGTTCCTTAAGCCAAATATGGAATAGACAAGAGCTACTCCTTGCTCAACGAAATGGACTCAACACCACATATTAAACGCCTAAGAATGTACCTGACTCTTAAGTATCTTAAAACCTATGGATTGCTATGTCTCTGAAAGAGAATCAAGCATGTGTACAGGGACATAAACGCAGCAGTGATAGGATTGGAGAGGTTCGGTGAGCAAATGAAGACCCTTTGAAGTCATATTGCATGGTACCCATGCCACGGGTTTCAACTACCCAGGTTTAAGGTATTCTTCCTTCAGCTAAAACATGCATGTGGAACCTAGAGTATGATCAACCATGTGATCGGGAGACGTGTTCAAATATGTCTCAGTTTTCGTACCCTGGTACTCGGGTGCAACATTCCAGACGCTTTACTAACACTCTCCCGACTTGGAGAGTCAGTCCCTTTAACCTCCTGTTTGGCCCAGTTTGCAATTTCTGCGGAAGATGAACAGGAATAGCGAGAACCAATGAGAGACTAGCTGGAGGTGTCTGGACGGGCAAATTTAACTCTCATTTCCCACCAGGAAGAGGAAATAACCAAAGGCTCAGCGTGCCGTGCCGGAACCAGATTAGGGCCTGAAGCCATCCTGCGGTGTTGCGGCCAGCTCACAAGAAAACGAGTTGAAGAAAGGAGCTCAGGGGCACTGTAATTCACAAACCTGCAGAGTTATAAATGACAGCTATCGTCCAAAAATATACTGAAGTAAGGCTGCCAAGAGGACTTGAAAGCGGGGCAGAATTGCAGGAAACCGATTTCAGGAGGTAGACTGGAATTGCATTGAAAGCATAGGAAAAGAGGCAGAACGTCCACAATGATGCACTTGGCCAAAAAGGGCGTATGCGTTTTTTCCTGAATATATTCAGGAAAAAACGCATACGCCCTTTTTGGCCAACCAAGCAAGCTTGCAAAGGAAATCTGCACTACAATGAAGTCTCACTTCCCCCCGGTCAAAAGGGCCATCTGAAAAAAGTGTAAAATCCAGAAAGGCAGGACAGGCCATGGAGAACTGGGAGCCTTGTTATGCTGATGGGCGGGATGTAAACTGCCAACAGACACTCGGGAGAAGTGTATGGTGTTTCCTGAAACATCTAAAAAACAAAGCAACAGAGCCTAGGCCACTTCCACTTATGGTCCTATAGCTTAGGGAAATTAAAATCAAAAAGACACAGCCACCCCAATGTTTGGGACGCCTCTGTTTACAAGAACCTCGTTTACCGTACAAGTTCAATATCACAGAAAGTGAAAAATGGATAAAGAACTTGTGGTACTTACGTACAATGCAGTATCACTCAGCAGTGAAATCTATGTCATCAGGCCCGTAGCAGCACAATGAGTGGATTCAGGTACGATGATTCTAACTGAAATAAGTCACACAGAAAAAGAAACATCATAAGATATCAGTAATACACGGAATGTAAACTTGGCTACACAGGAACTGAATTACAGAACAGATCAGGGTCTCAAATTTAGAAAACCAACTTATGCTTGTTTAAGGGTAAAGGTGAGTTGGGGTGCTACATAAAACCAGAGATTGAAATGAGCACAGATAAAGTTCCTTAAGCCAAATATGGAATAGACAAGAGCTACTCCTTGCTCAACGAAATGGACTCAACACCACATATTAAACGCCTAAGAATGTACCTGACTCTTAAGTATCTTAAAACCTATGGATTGCTATGTCTCCGAAAGAGAATCAAGCATGTGTACAGGGACATAAACGCAGCAGTGATAGGATTGGAGAGGTTCGGTGAGCAAATGAAGACCCTTTGAAGTCATATTGCATGGTACCCATGCCACGGGTTTCAACTACCCAGGTTTAAGGTATTCTTCCTTCAGCTAAAACATGCATGTGGAACCTAGAGTATGATCAACCATGTGATCGGGAGACGTGTTCAAATATGTCTCAGTTTTCGTACCCTGGTACTCGGGTGCAACATTCCAGACGCTTTACTAACACTCTCCCGACTTGGAGAGTCAGTCCCTTTAACCTCCTGTTTGGCCCAGTTTGCAATTTCTGCGGAAGATGAACAGGAATAGCGAGAACCAATGAGAGACTAGCTGGAGGTGTCTGGACGGGCAAATTTAACTCTCATTTCCCACCAGGAAGAGGAAATAACCAAAGGCTCAGCGTGCCGTGCCGGAACCAGATTAGGGCCTGAAGCCATCCTGCGGTGTTGCGGCCAGCTCACAAGAAAACGAGTTGAAGAAAGGAGCTCAGGGGCACTGTAATTCACAAACCTGCAGAGTTATAAATGACAGCTATCGTCCAAAAATATACTGAAGTAAGGCTGCCAAGAGGACTTGAAAGCGGGGCAGAATTGCAGGAAACCGATTTCAGGAGGTAGACTGGAATTGCATTGAAAGCATAGGAAAAGAGGCAGAACGTCCACAATGATGCACTTGGTCAAAAAGGGCGTATGCGTTTTTTCCTGAATATATTCAGGAAAAAACGCATACGCCCTTTTTGGCCAACCAAGCAAGCTTGCAAAGGAAATCTGCACTACAATGAAGTCTCACTTCCCCCCGGTCAAAAGGGCCATCTGAAAAAAGTGTAAAATCCAGAAAGGCAGGACAGGCCATGGAGAACTGGGAGCCTTGTTATGCTGATGGGCGGGATGTAAACTGCCAACAGACACTCGGGAGAAGTGTATGGTGTTTCCTGAAACATCTAAAAAACAAAGCAACAGAGCCTAGGCCACTTCCACTTATGGTCCTATAGCTTAGGGAAATTAAAATCAAAAAGACACAGCCACCCCAATGTTTGGGACGCCTCTGTTTACAAGAACCTCGTTTACCGTACAAGTTCAATATCACAGAAAGTGAAAAATGGATAAAGAACTTGTGGTACTTACGTACAATGCAGTATCACTCAGCAGTGAAATCTATGTCATCAGGCCCGTAGCAGCACAATGAGTGGATTCAGGTACGATGATTCTAACTGAAATAAGTCACACAGAAAAAGAAACATCATAAGATATCAGTAATACACGGAATGTAAACTTGGCTACACAGGAACTGAATTACAGAACAGAACAGGGTCTCAAATTTAGAAAACCAACTTATGCTTGTTTAAGGGTAAAGGTGAGTTGGGGTGCTGCATAAAACCAGAGATTGAAATGAGCACAGATAAAGTTCCTTAAGCCAAATATGGAATAGACAAGAGCTACTCCTTGCTCAACCAAATGGACACAACACCGCATATTAAACGCCTAAGAATGTACCTGACTCTTAAGTATCTTAAAACCTATGGATTGCTATGTCTCCGAAAGAGAATCAAGCATGTGTACAGGGACATAAACGCAGCAGTGATAGGATTGGAGAGGTTCGGTGAGCAAATGAAGACCCTTTGAAGTCATATTGCATGGTACCCATGCCACGGGTTTCAACTACCCAGGTTTAAGGTATTCTTCCTTCAGCTAAAACATGCATGTGGAACCTAGAGTATGATCAACTATGTGATCGGGAGACGTGTTCAAATATGTCTCAGTTTTCGTACCCTGGTACTCGGGTGCAACATTCCAGACGCTTTACTAACACTCTCCCGACTTGGAGAGTCAGTCCCTTTAACCTCCTGTTTGGCCCAGTTTGCAATTTCTGCGGAAGATGAACAGGAATAGCGAGAACCAATGAGAGACTAGCTGGAGGTGTCTGGACGGGCAAATTTAACTCTCATTTCCCACCAGGAAGAGGAAATAACCAAAGGCTCAGCGTGCCGTGCCGGAACCAGATTAGGGCCTGAAGCCATCCTGCGGTGTTGCGGCCAGCTCACAAGAAAACGAGTTGAAGAAAGGAGCTCAGGGGCACTGTAATTCACAAACCTGCAGAGTTATAAATGACAGCTATCGTCCAAAAATATACTGAAGTAAGGCTGCCAAGAGGACTTGAAAGCGGGGCAGAATTGCAGGAAACCGATTTCAGGAGGTAGACTGGAATTGCATTGAAAGCATAGGAAAAGAGGCAGAACGTCCACAATGATGCACTTGGCCAAAAAGGGCGTATGCGTTTTTTCCTGAATATATTCAGGAAAAAACGCATACGCCCTTTTTGGCCAACCAAGCAAGCTTGCAAAGGAAATCTGCACTACAATGAAGTCTCACTTCCCCCCGGTCAAAAGGGCCATCTGAAAAAAGTGTAAAATCCAGAAAGGCAGGACAGGCCATGGAGAACTGGGAGCCTTGTTATGCTGATGAGCGGGATGTAAACTGCCAACAGACACTCGGGAGAAGTGTATGGTGTTTCCTGAAACATCTAAAAAACAAAGCAACAGAGCCTAGGGCACTTCCACTTATGGTCCTATAGCTTAGGGAAATTAAAATCAAAAAGACACAGCCACCCCAATGTTTGGGACGCCTCTGTTTACAAGAACCTCGTTTACCGTACAAGTTCAATATCACAGAAAGTGAAAAATGGATAAAGAACTTGTGGTACTTACGTACAATGCAGTATCACTCAGCAGTGAAATCTATGTCATCAGGCCCGTAGCAGCACAATGAGTGGATTCAGGTACGATGATTCTAACTGAAATAAGTCACACAGAAAAAGAAACATCATAAGATATCAGTAATACACGGAATGTAAACTTGGCTACACAGGAACTGAATTACAGAACAGAACAGGGTCTCAAATTTAGAAAACCAACTTATGCTTGTTTAAGGGTAAAGGTGAGTTGGGGTGCTGCATAAAACCAGAGATTGAAATGAGCACAGATAAAGTTCCTTAAGCCAAATATGGAATAGACAAGAGCTACTCCTTGCTCAACGAAATGGACTCAACACCGCATATTAAACGCCTAAGAATGTACCTGACTCTTAAGTATCTTAAAACCTATGGATTGCTATGTCTCCGAAAGAGAATCAAGCATGTGTACAGGGACATAAACGCAGCAGTGATAGGATTGGAGAGGTTCGGTGAGCAAATGAAGACCCTTTGAAGTCATATTGCATGGTACCCATGCCACGGGTTTCAACTACCCAGGTTTAAGGTATTCTTCCTTCAGCTAAAACATGCATGTGGAACCTAGAGTATGATCAACCATGTGATCGGGAGACGTGTTCAAATATGTCTCAGTTTTCGTACCCTGGTACTCGGGTGCAACATTCCAGACGCTTTACTAACACTCTCCCGACTTGGAGAGTCAGTCCCTTTAACCTCCTGTTTGGCCCAGTTTGCAATTTCTGCGGAAGATGAACAGGAATAGCGAGAACCAATGAGAGACTAGCTGGAGGTGTCTGGACGGGCAAATTTAACTCTCATTTCCCACCAGGAAGAGGAAATAACCAAAGGCTCAGCGTGCCGTGCCGGAACCAGATTAGGGCCTGAAGCCATCCTGCGGTGTTGCGGCCAGCTCACAAGAAAGCGAGTTGAAGAAAGGAGCTCAGGGGCACTGTAATTCACAAACCTGCAGAGTTATAAATGACAGCTATCGTCCAAAAATATACTGAAGTAAGGCTGCCAAGAGGACTTGAAAGCGGGGCAGAATTGCAGGAAACCGATTTCAGGAGGTAGACTGGAATTGCATTGAAAGCATAGGAAAAGAGGCAGAACGTCCACAATGATGCACTTGGCCAAAAAGGGCGTATGCGTTTTTTCCTGAATATATTCAGGAAAAAACGCATACGCCCTTTTTGGCCAACCAAGCAAGCTTGCAAAGGAAATCTGCACTACAATGAAGTCTCACTTCCCCCCGGTCAAAAGGGCCATCTGAAAAAAGTGTAAAATCCAGAAAGGCAGGACAGGCCATGGAGAACTGGGAGCCTTGTTATGCTGATGGGCGGGATGTAAACTGCCAACAGACACTCGGGAGAAGTGTATGGTGTTTCCTGAAACATCTAAAAAACAAAGCAACAGAGCCTAGGCCACTTCCACTTATGGTCCTATAGCTTAGGGAAATTAAAATCAAAAAGACACAGCCACCCCAATGTTTGGGACGCCTCTGTTTACAAGAACCTCGTTTACCGTACAAGTTCAATATCACAGAAAGTGAAAAATGGATAAAGAACTTGTGGTACTTACGTACAATGCAGTATCACTCAGCAGTGAAATCTATGTCATCAGGCCCGTAGCAGCACAATGAGTGGATTCAGGTACGATGATTCTAACTGAAATAAGTCACACAGAAAAAGAAACATCATAAGATATCAGTAATACACGGAATGTAAACTTGGCTACACAGGAACTGAATTACAGAACAGAACAGGGTCTCAAATTTAGAAAACCAACTTATGCTTGTTTAAGGGTAAAGGTGAGTTGGGGTGCTGCATAAAACCAGAGATTGAAATGAGCACAGATAAAGTTCCTTAAGCCAAATATGGAATAGACAAGAGCTACTCCTTGCTCAACGAAATGGACTCAACACCGCATATTAAACGCCTAAGAATGTACCTGACTCTTAAGTATCTTAAAACCTATGGATTGCTATGTCTCCGAAAGAGAATCAAGCATGTGTACAGGGACATAAACGCAGCAGTGATAGGATTGGAGAGGTTCGGTGAGCAAATGAAGACCCTTTGAAGTCATATTGCATGGTACCCATGCCACGGGTTTCAACTACCCAGGTTTAAGGTATTCTTCCTTCAGCTAAAACATGCATGTGGAACCTAGAGTATGATCAACCATGTGATCGGGAGACGTGTTCAAATATGTCTCAGTTTTCGTACCCTGGTACTCGGGTGCAACATTCCAGACGCTTTACTAACACTCTCCCGACTTGGAGAGTCAGTCCCTTTAACCTCCTGTTTGGCCCAGTTTGCAATTTCTGCGGAAGATGAACAGGAATAGCGAGAACCAATGAGAGACTAGCTGGAGGTGTCTGGACGGGCAAATTTAACTCTCATTTCCCACCAGGAAGAGGAAATAACCAAAGGCTCAGCGTGCCGTGCCGGAACCAGATTAGGGCCTGAAGCCATCCTGCGGTGTTGCGGCCAGCTCACAAGAAAACGAGTTGAAGAAAGGAGCTCAGGGGCACTGTAATTCACAAACCTGCAGAGTTATAAATGACAGCTATCGTCCAAAAATATACTGAAGTAAGGCTGCCAAGAGGACTTGAAAGCGGGGCAGAATTGCAGGAAACCGATTTCAGGAGGTAGACTGGAATTGCATTGAAAGCATAGGAAAAGAGGCAGAACGTCCACAATGATGCACTTGGCCAAAAAGGGCGTATGCGTTTTTTCCTGAATATATTCAGGAAAAAACGCATACGCCCTTTTTGGCCAACCAAGCAAGCTTGCAAAGGAAATCTGCACTACAATGAAGTCTCACTTCCCCCCGGTCAAAAGGGCCATCTGAAAAAAGTGTAAAATCCAGAAAGGCAGGACAGGCCATGGAGAACTGGGAGCCTTGTTATGCTGATGGGCGGGATGTAAACTGCCAACAGACACTCGGGAGAAGTGTATGGTGTTTCCTGAAACATCTAAAAAACAAAGCAACAGAGCCTAGGCCACTTCCACTTATGGTCCTATAGCTTAGGGAAATTAAAATCAAAAAGACACAGCCACCCCAATGTTTGGGACGCCTCTGTTTACAAGAACCTCGTTTACCGTACAAGTTCAATATCACAGAAAGTGAAAAATGGATAAAGAACTTGTGGTACTTACGTACAATGCAGTATCACTCAGCAGTGAAATCTATGTCATCAGGCCCGTAGCAGCACAATGAGTGGATTCAGGTACGATGATTCTAACTGAAATAAGTCACACAGAAAAAGAAACATCATAAGATATCAGTAATACACGGAATGTAAACTTGGCTACACAGGAACTGAATTACAGAACAGAACAGGGTCTCAAATTTAGAAAACCAACTTATGCTTGTTTAAGGGTAAAGGTGAGTTGGGGTGCTGCATAAAACCAGAGATTGAAATGAGCACAGATAAAGTTCCTTAAGCCAAATATGGAATAGACAAGAGCTACTCCTTGCTCAACGAAATGGACTCAACACCGCATATTAAACGCCTAAGAATGTACCTGACTCTTAAGTATCTTAAAACCTATGGATTGCTATGTCTCCGAAAGAGAATCAAGCATGTGTACAGGGACATAAACGCAGCAGTGATAGGATTGGAGAGGTTCGGTGAGCAAATGAAGACCCTTTGAAGTCATATTGCATGGTACCCATGCCACGGGTTTCAACTACCCAGGTTTAAGGTATTCTTCCTTCAGCTAAAACATGCATGTGGAACCTAGAGTATGATCAACCATGTGATCGGGAGACGTGTTCAAATATGTCTCAGTTTTCGTACCCTGGTACTCGGGTGCAACATTCCAGACGCTTTACTAACACTCTCCCGACTTGGAGAGTCAGTCCCTTTAACCTCCTGTTTGGCCCAGTTTGCAATTTCTGCGGAAGATGAACAGGAATAGCGAGAACCAATGAGAGACTAGCTGGAGGTGTCTGGACGGGCAAATTTAACTCTCATTTCCCACCAGGAAGAGGAAATAACCAAAGGCTCAGCGTGCCGTGCCGGAACCAGATTAGGGCCTGAAGCCATCCTGCGGTGTTGCGGCCAGCTCACAAGAAAACGAGTTGAAGAAAGGAGCTCAGGGGCACTGTAATTCACAAACCTGCAGAGTTATAAATGACAGCTATCGTCCAAAAATATACTGAAGTAAGGCTGCCAAGAGGACTTGAAAGCGGGGCAGAATTGCAGGAAACCGATTTCAGGAGGTAGACTGGAATTGCATTGAAAGCATAGGAAAAGAGGCAGAACGTCCACAATGATGCACTTGGCCAAAAAGGGCGTATGCGTTTTTTCCTGAATATATTCAGGAAAAAACGCATACGCCCTTTTTGGCCAACCAAGCAAGCTTGCAAAGGAAATCTGCACTACAATGAAGTCTCACTTCCCCCCGGTCAAAAGGGCCATCTGAAAAAAGTGTAAAATCCAGAAAGGCAGGACAGGCCATGGAGAACTGGGAGCCTTGTTATGCTGATGGGCGGGATGTAAATTGCCAACAGCCACTCCGGAGAAGTGTATGGTGTTTCCTGAAACATCTAAAAAACAAAGCAACAGAGCCTAGGGCACTTCCACTTATGGTCCTATAGCTTAGGGAAATTAAAATCAAAAAGACACAGCCACCCCAATGTTTGGGACGCCTCTGTTTACAAGAACCTCGTTTACCGTACAAGTTCAATATCACAGAAAGTGAAAAATGGATAAAGAACTTGTGGTACTTACGTACAATGCAGTATCACTCAGCAGTGAAATCTATGTCATCAGGCCCGTAGCAGCACAATGAGTGGATTCAGGTACGATGATTCTAACTGAAATAAGTCACACAGAAAAAGAAACATCATAAGATATCAGTAATACACGGAATGTAAACTTGGCTACACAGGAACTGAATTACAGAACAGAACAGGGTCTCAAATTTAGAAAACCAACTTATGCTTGTTTAAGGGTAAAGGTGAGTTGGGGTGCTGCATAAAACCAGAGATTGAAATGAGCACAGATAAAGTTCCTTAAGCCAAATATGGAATAGACAAGAGCTACTCCTTGCTCAACGAAATGGACTCAACACCGCATATTAAACGCCTAAGAATGTACCTGACTCTTAAGTATCTTAAAACCTATGGATTGCTATGTCTCCGAAAGAGAATCAAGCATGTGTACAGGGACATAAACGCAGCAGTGATAGGATTGGAGAGGTTCGGTGAGCAAATGAAGACCCTTTGAAGTCATATTGCATGGTACCCATGCCACGGGTTTCAACTACCCAGGTTTAAGGTATTCTTCCTTCAGCTAAAACATGCATGTGGAACCTAGAGTATGATCAACCATGTGATCGGGAGACGTGTTCAAATATGTCTCAGTTTTCGTACCCTGGTACTCGGATGCAACATTCCAGACGCTTTACTAACACTCTCCCGACTTGGAGAGTCAGTCCCTTTAACCTCCTGTTTGGCCCAGTTTGCAATTTCTGCGGAAGATGAACAGGAATAGCGAGAACCAATGAGAGACTAGCTGGAGGTGTCTGGACGGGCAAATTTAACTCTCATTTCCCACCAGGAAGAGGAAATAACCAAAGGCTCAGCGTGCCGTGCCGGAACCAGATTAGGGCCTGAAGCCATCCTGCGGTGTTGCGGCCAGCTCACAAGAAAACGAGTTGAAGAAAGGAGCTCAGGGGCACTGTAATTCACAAACCTGCAGAGTTATAAATGACAGCTATCGTCCAAAAATATACTGAAGTAAGGCTGCCAAGAGGACTTGAAAGCGGGGCAGAATTGCAGGAAACCGATTTCAGGAGGTAGACTGGAATTGCATTGAAAGCATAGGAAAAGAGGCAGAACGTCCACAATGATGCACTTGGCCAAAAAGGGCGTATGCGTTTTTTCCTGAATATATTCAGGAAAAAACGCATACGCCCTTTTTGGCCAACCAAGCAAGCTTGCAAAGGAAATCTGCACTACAATGAAGTCTCACTTCCCCCCGGTCAAAAGGGCCATCTGAAAAAAGTGTAAAATCCAGAAAGGCAGGACAGGCCATGGAGAACTGGGAGCCTTGTTATGCTGATGAGCGGGATGTAAACTGCCAACAGACACTCGGGAGAAGTGTATGGTGTTTCCTGAAACATCTAAAAAACAAAGCAACAGAGCCTAGGGCACTTCCACTTATGGTCCTATAGCTTAGGGAAATTAAAATCAAAAAGACACAGCCACCCCAATGTTTGGGACGCCTCTGTTTACAAGAACCTCGTTTACCGTACAAGTTCAATATCACAGAAAGTGAAAAATGGATAAAGAACTTGTGGTACTTACGTACAATGCAGTATCACTCAGCAGTGAAATCTATGTCATCAGGCCCGTAGCAGCACAATGAGTGGATTCAGGTACGATGATTCTAACTGAAATAAGTCACACAGAAAAAGAAACATCATAAGATATCAGTAATACACGGAATGTAAACTTGGCTACACAGGAACTGAATTACAGAACAGAACAGGGTCTCAAATTTAGAAAACCAACTTATGCTTGTTTAAGGGTAAAGGTGAGTTGGGGTGCTGCATAAAACCAGAGATTGAAATGAGCACAGATAAAGTTCCTTAAGCCAAATATGGAATAGACAAGAGCTACTCCTTGCTCAACGAAATGGACTCAACACCGCATATTAAACGCCTAAGAATGTACCTGACTCTTAAGTATCTTAAAACCTATGGATTGCTATGTCTCCGAAAGAGAATCAAGCATGTGTACAGGGACATAAACGCAGCAGTGATAGGATTGGAGAGGTTCGGTGAGCAAATGAAGACCCTTTGAAGTCATATTGCATGGTACCCATGCCACGGGTTTCAACTACCCAGGTTTAAGGTATTCTTCCTTCAGCTAAAACATGCATGTGGAACCTAGAGTATGATCAACCATGTGATCGGGAGACGTGTTCAAATATGTCTCAGTTTTCGTACCCTGGTACTCGGGTGCAACATTCCAGACGCTTTACTAACACTCTCCCGACTTGGAGAGTCAGTCCCTTTAACCTCCTGTTTGGCCCAGTTTGCAATTTCTGCGGAAGATGAACAGGAATAGCGAGAACCAATGAGAGACTAGCTGGAGGTGTCTGGACGGGCAAATTTAACTCTCATTTCCCACCAGGAAGAGGAAATAACCAAAGGCTCAGCGTGCCGTGCCGGAACCAGATTAGGGCCTGAAGCCATCCTGCGGTGTTGCGGCCAGCTCACAAGAAAGCGAGTTGAAGAAAGGAGCTCAGGGGCACTGTAATTCACAAACCTGCAGAGTTATAAATGACAGCTATCGTCCAAAAATATACTGAAGTAAGGCTGCCAAGAGGACTTGAAAGCGGGGCAGAATTGCAGGAAACCGATTTCAGGAGGTAGACTGGAATTGCATTGAAAGCATAGGAAAAGAGGCAGAACGTCCACAATGATGCACTTGGCCAAAAAGGGCGTATGCGTTTTTTCCTGAATATATTCAGGAAAAAACGCATACGCCCTTTTTGGCCAACCAAGCAAGCTTGCAAAGGAAATCTGCACTACAATGAAGTCTCACTTCCCCCCGGTCAAAAGGGCCATCTGAAAAAAGTGTAAAATCCAGAAAGGCAGGACAGGCCATGGAGAACTGGGAGCCTTGTTATGCTGATGGGCGGGATGTAAACTGCCAACAGACACTCGGGAGAAGTGTATGGTGTTTCCTGAAACATCTAAAAAACAAAGCAACAGAGCCTAGGCCACTTCCACTTATGGTCCTATAGCTTAGGGAAATTAAAATCAAAAAGACACAGCCACCCCAATGTTTGGGACGCCTCTGTTTACAAGAACCTCGTTTACCGTACAAGTTCAATATCACAGAAAGTGAAAAATGGATAAAGAACTTGTGGTACTTACGTACAATGCAGTATCACTCAGCAGTGAAATCTATGTCATCAGGCCCGTAGCAGCACAATGAGTGGATTCAGGTACGATGATTCTAACTGAAATAAGTCACACAGAAAAAGAAACATCATAAGATATCAGTAATACACGGAATGTAAACTTGGCTACACAGGAACTGAATTACAGAACAGAACAGGGTCTCAAATTTAGAAAACCAACTTATGCTTGTTTAAGGGTAAAGGTGAGTTGGGGTGCTGCATAAAACCAGAGATTGAAATGAGCACAGATAAAGTTCCTTAAGCCAAATATGGAATAGACAAGAGCTACTCCTTGCTCAACGAAATGGACTCAACACTGCATATTAAACGCCTAAGAATGTACCTGACTCTTAAGTATCTTAAAACCTATGGATTGCTATGTCTCCGAAAGAGAATCAAGCATGTGTACAGGGACATAAACGCAGCAGTGATAGGATTGGAGAGGTTCGGTGAGCAAATGAAGACCCTTTGAAGTCATATTGCATGGTACCCATGCCACGGGTTTCAACTACCCAGGTTTAAGGTATTCTTCCTTCAGCTAAAACATGCATGTGGAACCTAGAGTATGATCAACCATGTGATCGGGAGACGTGTTCAAATATGTCTCAGTTTTCGTACCCTGGTACTCGGGTGCAACATTCCAGACGCTTTACTAACACTCTCCCGACTTGGAGAGTCAGTCCCTTTAACCTCCTGTTTGGCCCAGTTTGCAATTTCTGCGGAAGATGAACAGGAATAGCGAGAACCAATGAGAGACTAGCTGGAGGTGTCTGGACGGGCAAATTTAACTCTCATTTCCCACCAGGAAGAGGAAATAACCAAAGGCTCAGCGTGCCGTGCCGGAACCAGATTAGGGCCTGAAGCCATCCTGCGGTGTTGCGGCCAGCTCACAAGAAAGCGAGTTGAAGAAAGGAGCTCAGGGGCACTGTAATTCACAAACCTGCAGAGTTATAAATGACAGCTATCGTCCAAAAATATACTGAAGTAAGGCTGCCAAGAGGACTTGAAAGCGGGGCAGAATTGCAGGAAACCGATTTCAGGAGGTAGACTGGAATTGCATTGAAAGCATAGGAAAAGAGGCAGAACGTCCACAATGATGCACTTGGCCAAAAAGGGCGTATGCGTTTTTTCCTGAATATATTCAGGAAAAAACGCATACGCCCTTTTTGGCCAACCAAGCAAGCTTGCAAAGGAAATCTGCACTACAATGAAGTCTCACTTCCCCCCGGTCAAAAGGGCCATCTGAAAAAAGTGTAAAATCCAGAAAGGCAGGACAGGCCATGGAGAACTGGGAGCCTTGTTATGCTGATGGGCGGGATGTAAACTGCCAACAGACACTCGGGAGAAGTGTATGGTGTTTCCTGAAACATCTAAAAAACAAAGCAACAGAGCCTAGGCCACTTCCACTTATGGTCCTATAGCTTAGGGAAATTAAAATCAAAAAGACACAGCCACCCCAATGTTTGGGACGCCTCTGTTTACAAGAACCTCGTTTACCGTACAAGTTCAATATCACAGAAAGTGAAAAATGGATAAAGAACTTGTGGTACTTACGTACAATGCAGTATCACTCAGCAGTGAAATCTATGTCATCAGGCCCGTAGCAGCACAATGAGTGGATTCAGGTACGATGATTCTAACTGAAATAAGTCACACAGAAAAAGAAACATCATAAGATATCAGTAATACACGGAATGTAAACTTGGCTACACAGGAACTGAATTACAGAACAGAACAGGGTCTCAAATTTAGAAAACCAACTTATGCTTGTTTAAGGGTAAAGGTGAGTTGGGGTGCTGCATAAAACCAGAGATTGAAATGAGCACAGATAAAGTTCCTTAAGCCAAATATGGAATAGACAAGAGCTACTCCTTGCTCAACGAAATGGACTCAACACCGCATATTAAACGCCTAAGAATGTACCTGACTCTTAAGTATCTTAAAACCTATGGATTGCTATGTCTCCGAAAGAGAATCAAGCATGTGTACAGGGACATAAACGCAGCAGTGATAGGATTGGAGAGGTTCGGTGAGCAAATGAAGACCCTTTGAAGTCATATTGCATGGTACCCATGCCACGGGTTTCAACTACCCAGGTTTAAGGTATTCTTCCTTCAGCTAAAACATGCATGTGGAACCTAGAGTATGATCAACCATGTGATCGGGAGACGTGTTCAAATATGTCTCAGTTTTCGTACCCTGGTACTCGGGTGCAACATTCCAGATGCTTTACTAACACTCTCCCGACTTGGAGAGTCAGTCCCTTTAACCTCCTGTTTGGCCCAGTTTGCAATTTCTGCGGAAGATGAACAGGAATAGCGAGAACCAATGAGAGACTAGCTGGAGGTGTCTGGACGGGCAAATTTAACTCTCATTTCCCACCAGGAAGAGGAAATAACCAAAGGCTCAGCGTGCCGTGCCGGAACCAGATTAGGGCCTGAAGCCATCCTGCGGTGTTGCGGCCAGCTCACAAGAAAGCGAGTTGAAGAAAGGAGCTCAGGGGCACTGTAATTCACAAACCTGCAGAGTTATAAATGACAGCTATCGTCCAAAAATATACTGAAGTAAGGCTGCCAAGAGGACTTGAAAGCGGGGCAGAATTGCAGGAAACCGATTTCAGGAGGTAGACTGGAATTGCATTGAAAGCATAGGAAAAGAGGCAGAACGTCCACAATGATGCACTTGGCCAAAAAGGGCGTATGCGTTTTTTCCTGAATATATTCAGGAAAAAACGCATACGCCCTTTTTGGCCAACCAAGCAAGCTTGCAAAGGAAATCTGCACTACAATGAAGTCTCACTTCCCCCCGGTCAAAAGGGCCATCTGAAAAAAGTGTAAAATCCAGAAAGGCAGGACAGGCCATGGAGAACTGGGAGCCTTGTTATGCTGATGGGCGGGATGTAAACTGCCAACAGACACTCGGGAGAAGTGTATGGTGTTTCCTGAAACATCTAAAAAACAAAGCAACAGAGCCTAGGGCACTTCCACTTATGGTCCTATAGCTTAGGGAAATTAAAATCAAAAAGACACAACCACCCCAATGTTTGGGACGCCTCTGTTTACAAGAACCTCGTTTACCGTACAAGTTCAATATCACAGAAAGTGAAAAATGGATAAAGAACTTGTGGTACTTACGTACAATGCAGTATCACTCAGCAGTGAAATCTATGTCATCAGGCCCGTAGCAGCACAATGAGTGGATTCAGGTACGATGATTCTAACTGAAATAAGTCACACAGAAAAAGAAACATCATAAGATATCAGTAATACACGGAATGTAAACTTGGCTACACAGGAACTGAATTACAGAACAGAACAGGGTCTCAAATTTAGAAAACCAACTTATGCTTGTTTAAGGGTAAAGGTGAGTTGGGGTGCTGCATAAAACCAGAGATTGAAATGAGCACAGATAAAGTTCCTTAAGCCAAATATGGAATAGACAAGAGCTACTCCTTGCTCAACGAAATGGACTCAACACCGCATATTAAACGCCTAAGAATGTACCTGACTCTTAAGTATCTTAACACCTATGGATTGCTATGTCTCCGAAAGAGAATCAAGCATGTGTACAGGGACATAAACGCAGCAGTGATAGGATTGGAGAGGTTCGGTGAGCAAATGAAGACCCTTTGAAGTCATATTGCATGGTACCCATGCCACGGGTTTCAACTACCCAGGTTTAAGGTATTCTTCCTTCAGCTAAAACATGCATGTGGAACCTAGAGTATGATCAACCATGTGATCGGGAGACGTGTTCAAATATGTCTCAGTTTTCGTACCCTGGTACTCGGGTGCAACATTCCAGACGCTTTACTAACACTCTCCCGACTTGGAGAGTCAGTCCCTTTAACCTCCTGTTTGGCCCAGTTTGCAATTTCTGCGGAAGATGAACAGGAATAGCGAGAACCAATGAGAGACTAGCTGGAGGTGTCTGGACGGGCAAATTTAACTCTCATTTCCCACCAGGAAGAGGAAATAACCAAAGGCTCAGCGTGCCGTGCCGGAACCAGATTAGGGCCTGAAGCCATCCTGCGGTGTTGCGGCCAGCTCACAAGAAAGCGAGTTGAAGAAAGGAGCTCAGGGGCACTGTAATTCACAAACCTGCAGAGTTATAAATGACAGCTATCGTCCAAAAATATACTGAAGTAAGGCTGCCAAGAGGACTTGAAAGCGGGGCAGAATTGCAGGAAACCGATTTCAGGAGGTAGACTGGAATTGCATTGAAAGCATAGGAAAAGAGGCAGAACGTCCACAATGATGCACTTGGCCAAAAAGGGCGTATGCGTTTTTTCCTGAATATATTCAGGAAAAAACGCATACGCCCTTTTTGGCCAACCAAGCAAGCTTGCAAAGGAAATCTGCACTACAATGAAGTCTCACTTCCCCCCGGTCAAAAGGGCCATCTGAAAAAAGTGTAAAATCCAGAAAGGCAGGACAGGCCATGGAGAACTGGGAGCCTTGTTATGCTGATGGGCGGGATGTAAACTGCCAACAGACACTCGGGAGAAGTGTATGGTGTTTCCTGAAACATCTAAAAAACAAAGCAACAGAGCCTAGGCCACTTCCACTTATGGTCCTATAGCTTAGGGAAATTAAAATCAAAAAGACACAGCCACCCCAATGTTTGGGACGCCTCTGTTTACAAGAACCTCGTTTACCGTACAAGTTCAATATCACAGAAAGTGAAAAATGGATAAAGAACTTGTGGTACTTACGTACAATGCAGTATCACTCAGCAGTGAAATCTATGTCATCAGGCCCGTAGCAGCACAATGAGTGGATTCAGGTACGATGATTCTAACTGAAATAAGTCACACAGAAAAAGAAACATCATAAGATATCAGTAATACACGGAATGTAAACTTGGCTACACAGGAACTGAATTACAGAACAGAACAGGGTCTCAAATTTAGAAAACCAACTTATGCTTGTTTAAGGGTAAAGGTGAGTTGGGGTGCTGCATAAAACCAGAGATTGAAATGAGCACAGATAAAGTTCCTTAAGCCAAATATGGAATAGACAAGAGCTACTCCTTGCTCAACGAAATGGACTCAACACCGCATATTAAACGCCTAAGAATGTACCTGACTCTTAAGTATCTTAAAACCTATGGATTGCTATGTCTCCGAAAGAGAATCAAGCATGTGTACAGGGACATAAACGCAGCAGTGATAGGATTGGAGAGGTTCGGTGAGCAAATGAAGACCCTTTGAAGTCATATTGCATGGTACCCATGCCACGGGTTTCAACTACCCAGGTTTAAGGTATTCTTCCTTCAGCTAAAACATGCATGTGGAACCTAGAGTATGATCAACCATGTGATCGGGAGACGTGTTCAAACATGTCTCAGTTTTCGTACCCTGGTACTCGGGTGCAACATTCCAGACGCTTTACTAACACTCTCCCGACTTGGAGAGTCAGTCCCTTTAACCTCCTGTTTGGCCCAGTTTGCAATTTCTGCGGAAGATGAACAGGAATAGCGAGAACCAATGAGAGACTAGCTGGAGGTGTCTGGACGGGCAAATTTAACTCTCATTTCCCACCAGGAAGAGGAAATAACCAAAGGCTCAGCGTGCCGTGCCGGAACCAGATTAGGGCCTGAAGCCATCCTGCGGTGTTGCGGCCAGCTCACAAGAAAACGAGTTGAAGAAAGGAGCTCAGGGGCACTGTAATTCACAAACCTGCAGAGTTATAAATGACAGCTATCGTCCAAAAATATACTGAAGTAAGGCTGCCAAGAGGACTTGAAAGCGGGGCAGAATTGCAGGAAACCGATTTCAGGAGGTAGACTGGAATTGCATTGAAAGCATAGGAAAAGAGGCAGAACGTCCACAATGATGCACTTGGCCAAAAAGGGCGTATGCGTTTTTTCCTGAATATATTCAGGAAAAAACGCATACGCCCTTTTTGGCCAACCAAGCAAGCTTGCAAAGGAAATCTGCACTACAATGAAGTCTCACTTCCCCCCGGTCAAAAGGGCCATCTGAAAAAAGTGTAAAATCCAGAAAGGCAGGACAGGCCATGGAGAACTGGGAGCCTTGTTATGCTGATGGGCGGGATGTAAACTGCCAACAGACACTCGGGAGAAGTGTATGGTGTTTCCTGAAACATCTAAAAAACAAAGCAACAGAGCCTAGGCCACTTCCACTTATGGTCCTATAGCTTAGGGAAATTAAAATCAAAAAGACACAGCCACCCCAATGTTTGGGACGCCTCTGTTTACAAGAACCTCGTTTACCGTACAAGTTCAATATCACAGAAAGTGAAAAATGGATAAAGAACTTGTGGTACTTACGTACAATGCAGTATCACTCAGCAGTGAAATCTATGCCATCAGGCCCGTAGCAGCACAATGAGTGGATTCAGGTACGATGATTCTAACTGAAATAAGTCACACAGAAAAAGAAACATCATAAGATATCAGTAATACACGGAATGTAAACTTGGCTACACAGGAACTGAATTACAGAACAGAACAGGGTCTCAAATTTAGAAAACCAACTTATGCTTGTTTAAGGGTAAAGGTGAGTTGGGGTGCTGCATAAAACCAGAGATTGAAATGAGCACAGATAAAGTTCCTTAAGCCAAATATGGAATAGACAAGAGCTACTCCTTGCTCAACGAAATGGACTCAACACCGCATATTAAACGCCTAAGAATGTACCTGACTCTTAAGTATCTTAAAACCTATGGATTGCTATGTCTCCGAAAGAGAATCAAGCATGTGTACAGGGACATAAACGCAGCAGTGATAGGATTGGAGAGGTTCGGTGAGCAAATGAAGACCCTTTGAAGTCATATTGCATGGTACCCATGCCACGGGTTTCAACTACCCAGGTTTAAGGTATTCTTCCTTCAGCTAAAACATGCATGTGGAACCTAGAGTATGATCAACCATGTGATCGGGAGACGTGTTCAAACATGTCTCAGTTTTCGTACCCTGGTACTCGGGTGCAACATTCCAGACGCTTTACTAACACTCTCCCGACTTGGAGAGTCAGTCCCTTTAACCTCCTGTTTGGCCCAGTTTGCAATTTCTGCGGAAGATGAACAGGAATAGCGAGAACCAATGAGAGACTAGCTGGAGGTGTCTGGACGGGCAAATTTAACTCTCATTTCCCACCAGGAAGAGGAAATAACCAAAGGCTCAGCGTGCCGTGCCGGAACCAGATTAGGGCCTGAAGCCATCCTGCGGTGTTGCGGCCAGCTCACAAGAAAGCGAGTTGAAGAAAGGAGCTCAGGGGCACTGTAATTCACAAACCTGCAGAGTTATAAATGACAGCTATCGTCCAAAAATATACTGAAGTAAGGCTGCCAAGAGGACTTGAAAGCAGGGCAGAATTGCAGGAAACCGATTTCAGGAGGTAGACTGGAATTGCATTGAAAGCATAGGAAAAGAGGCAGAACGTCCACAATGATGCACTTGGCCAAAAAGGGCGTATGCGTTTTTTCCTGAATATATTCAGGAAAAAACGCATACGCCCTTTTTGGCCAACCAAGCAAGCTTGCAAAGGAAATCTGCACTACAATGAAGTCTCACTTCCCCCCGGTCAAAAGGGCCATCTGAAAAAAGTGTAAAATCCAGAAAGGCAGGACAGGCCATGGAGAACTGGGAGCCTTGTTATGCTGATGGGCGGGATGTAAACTGCCAACAGACACTCGGGAGAAGTGTATGGTGTTTCCTGAAACATCTAAAAAACAAAGCAACAGAGCCTAGGGCACTTCCACTTATGGTCCTATAGCTTAGGGAAATTAAAATCAAAAAGACACAGCCACCCCAATGTTTGGGACGCCTCTGTTTACAAGAACCTCGTTTACCGTACAAGTTCAATATCACAGAAAGTGAAAAATGGATAAAGAACTTGTGGTACTTACGTACAATGCAGTATCACTCAGCAGTGAAATCTATGTCATCAGGCCCGTAGCAGCACAATGAGTGGATTCAGGTACGATGATTCTAACTGAAATAAGTCACACAGAAAAAGAAACATCATAAGATATCAGTAATACACGGAATGTAAACTTGGCTACACAGGAACTGAATTACAGAACAGAACAGGGTCTCAAATTTAGAAAACCAACTTATGCTTGTTTAAGGGTAAAGGTGAGTTGGGGTGCTGCATAAAACCAGAGATTGAAATGAGCACAGATAAAGTTCCTTAAGCCAAATATGGAATAGACAAGAGCTACTCCTTGCTCAACGAAATGGACTCAACACCGCATATTAAACGCCTAAGAATGTACCTGACTCTTAAGTATCTTAAAACCTATGGATTGCTATGTCTCCGAAAGAGAATCAAGCATGTGTACAGGGACATAAACGCAGCAGTGATAGGATTGGAGAGGTTCGGTGAGCAAATGAAGCCCCTTTGAAGTCATATTGCATGGTACCCATGCCACGGGTTTCAACTACCCAGGTTTAAGGTATTCTTCCTTCAGCTAAAACATGCATGTGGAACCTAGAGTATGATCAACCATGTGATCGGGAGACGTGTTCAAATATGTCTCAGTTTTCGTACCCTGGTACTCGGGTGCAACATTCCAGACGCTTTACTAACACTCTCCCGACTTGGAGAGTCACTCCCTTTAACCTCCTGTTTGGCCCAGTTTGCAATTTCTGCGGAAGATGAACAGGAATAGCGAGAACCAATGAGAGACTAGCTGGAGGTGTCTGGACGGGCAAATTTAACTCTCATTTCCCACCAGGAAGAGGAAATAACCAAAGGCTCAGCGTGCCGTGCCGGAACCAGATTAGGGCCTGAAGCCATCCTGCGGTGTTGCGGCCAGCTCACAAGAAAACGAGTTGAAGAAAGGAGCTCAGGGGCACTGTAATTCACAAACCTGCAGAGTTATAAATGACAGCTATCGTCCAAAAATATACTGAAGTAAGGCTGCCAAGAGGACTTGAAAGCGGGGCAGAATTGCAGGAAACCGATTTCAGGAGGTAGACTGGAATTGCATTGAAAGCATAGGAAAAGAGGCAGAACGTCCACAATGATGCACTTGGCCAAAAAGGGCGTATGCGTTTTTTCCTGAATATATTCAGGAAAAAACGCATACGCCCTTTTTGGCCAACCAAGCAAGCTTGCAAAGGAAATCTGCACTACAATGAAGTCTCACTTCCCCCCGGTCAAAAGGGCCATCTGAAAAAAGTGTAAAATCCAGAAAGGCAGGACAGGCCATGGAGAACTGGGAGCCTTGTTATGCTGATGGGCGGGATGTAAACTGCCAACAGACACTCGGGAGAAGTGTATGGTGTTTCCTGAAACATCTAAAAAACAAAGCAACAGAGCCTAGGGCACTTCCACTTATGGTCCTATAGCTTAGGGAAATTAAAATCAAAAAGACACAGCCACCCCAATGTTTGGGACGCCTCTGTTTACAAGAACCTCGTTTACCGTACAAGTTCAATATCACAGAAAGTGAAAAATGGATAAAGAACTTGTGGTACTTACGTACAATGCAGTATCACTCAGCAGTGAAATCTATGTCATCAGGCCCGTAGCAGCACAATGAGTGGATTCAGGTACGATGATTCTAACTGAAATAAGTCACACAGAAAAAGAAACATCATAAGATATCAGTAATACACGGAATGTAAACTTGGCTACACAGGAACTGAATTACAGAACAGAACAGGGTCTCAAATTTAGAAAACCAACTTATGCTTGTTTAAGGGTAAAGGTGAGTTGGGGTGCTGCATAAAACCAGAGATTGAAATGAGCACAGATAAAGTTCCTTAAGCCAAATATGGAATAGACAAGAGCTACTCCTTGCTCAACGAAATGGACTCAACACCGCATATTAAACGCCTAAGAATGTACCTGACTCTTAAGTATCTTAAAACCTATGGATTGCTATGTCTCCGAAAGAGAATCAAGCATGTGTACAGGGACATAAACGCAGCAGTGATAGGATTGGAGAGGTTCGGTGAGCAAATGAAGACCCTTTGAAGTCATATTGCATGGTACCCATGCCACGGGTTTCAACTACCCAGGTTTAAGGTATTCTTCCTTCAGCTAAAACATGCATGTGGAACCTAGAGTATGATCAACCATGTGATCGGGAGACGTGTTCAAATATGTCTCAGTTTTCGTACCCTGGTACTCGGGTGCAACATTCCAGACGCTTTACTAACACTCTCCCGACTTGGAGAGTCAGTCCCTTTAACCTCCTGTTTGGCCCAGTTTGCAATTTCTGCGGAAGATGAACAGGAATAGCGAGAACCAATGAGAGACTAGCTGGAGGTGTCTGGACGGGCAAATTTAACTCTCATTTCCCACCAGGAAGAGGAAATAACCAAAGGCTCAGCGTGCCGTGCCGGAACCAGATTAGGGCCTGAAGCCATCCTGCGGTGTTGCGGCCAGCTCACAAGAAAACGAGTTGAAGAAAGGAGCTCAGGGGCACTGTAATTCACAAACCTGCAGAGTTATAAATGACAGCTATCGTCCAAAAATATACTGAAGTAAGGCTGCCAAGAGGACTTGAAAGCGGGGCAGAATTGCAGGAAACCGATTTCAGGAGGTAGACTGGAATTGCATTGAAAGCATAGGAAAAGAGGCAGAACGTCCACAATGATGCACTTGGCCGAAAAGGGCGTATGCGTTTTTTCCTGAATATATTCAGGAAAAAACGCATACGCCCTTTTTGGCCAACCAAGCAAGCTTGCAAAGGAAATCTGCACTACAATGAAGTCTCACTTCCCCCCGGTCAAAAGGGCCATCTGAAAAAAGTGTAAAATCCAGAAAGGCAGGACAGGCCATGGAGAACTGGGAGCCTTGTTATGCTGATGGGCGGGATGTAAACTGCCAACAGACACTCGGGAGAAGTGTATGGTGTTTCCTGAAACATCTAAAAAACAAAGCAACAGAGCCTAGGCCACTTCCACTTATGGTCCTATAGCTTAGGGAAATTAAAATCAAAAAGACACAGCCACCCCAATGTTTGGGACGCCTCTGTTTACAAGAACCTCGTTTACCGTACAAGTTCAATATCACAGAAAGTGAAAAATGGATAAAGAACTTGTGGTACTTACGTACAATGCAGTATCACTCAGCAGTGAAATCTATGTCATCAGGCCCGTAGCAGCACAATGAGTGGATTCAGGTACGATGATTCTAACTGAAATAAGTCACACAGAAAAAGAAACATCATAAGATATCAGTAATACACGGAATGTAAACTTGGCTACACAGGAACTGAATTACAGAACAGAACAGGGTCTCAAATTTAGAAAACCAACTTATGCTTGTTTAAGGGTAAAGGTGAGTTGGGGTGCTGCATAAAACCAGAGATTGAAATGAGCACAGATAAAGTTCCTTAAGCCAAATATGGAATAGACAAGAGCTACTCCTTGCTCAACGAAATGGACTCAACACCGCATATTAAACGCCTAAGAATGTACCTGACTCTTAAGTATCTTAAAACCTATGGATTGCTATGTCTCCGAAAGAGAATCAAGCATGTGTACAGGGACATAAACGCAGCAGTGATAGGATTGGAGAGGTTCGGTGAGCAAATGAAGACCCTTTGAAGTCATATTGCATGGTACCCATTCCACGGGTTTCAACTACCCAGGTTTAAGGTATTCTTCCTTCAGCTAAAACATGCATGTGGAACCTAGAGTATGATCAACCATGTGATCGGGAGACGTGTTCAAACATGTCTCAGTTTTCGTACCCTGGTACTCGGGTGCAACATTCCAGACGCTTTACTAACACTCTCCCGACTTGGAGAGTCAGTCCCTTTAACCTCCTGTTTGGCCCAGTTTGCAATTTCTGCGGAAGATGAACAGGAATAGCGAGAACCAATGAGAGACTAGCTGGAGGTGTCTGGACGGGCAAATTTAACTCTCATTTCCCACCAGGAAGAGGAAATAACCAAAGGCTCAGCGTGCCGTGCCGGAACCAGATTAGGGCCTGAAGCCATCCTGCGGTGTTGCGGCCAGCTCACAAGAAAGCGAGTTGAAGAAAGGAGCTCAGGGGCACTGTAATTCACAAACCTGCAGAGTTATAAATGACAGCTATCGTCCAAAAATATACTGAAGTAAGGCTGCCAAGAGGACTTGAAAGCGGGGCAGAATTGCAGGAAACCGATTTCAGGAGGTAGACTGGAATTGCATTGAAAGCATAGGAAAAGAGGCAGAACGTCCACAATGATGCACTTGGCCGAAAAGGGCGTATGCGTTTTTTCCTGAATATATTCAGGAAAAAACGCATACGCCCTTTTTGGCCAACCAAGCAAGCTTGCAAAGGAAATCTGCACTACAATGAAGTCTCACTTCCCCCCGGTCAAAAGGGCCATCTGAAAAAAGTGTAAAATCCAGAAAGGCAGGACAGGCCATGGAGAACTGGGAGCCTTGTTATGCTGATGGGCGGGATGTAAACTGCCAACAGACACTCGGGAGAAGTGTATGGTGTTTCCTGAAACATCTAAAAAACAAAGCAACAGAGCCTAGGCCACTTCCACTTATGGTCCTATAGCTTAGGGAAATTAAAATCAAAAAGACACAGCCACCCCAATGTTTGGGACGCCTCTGTTTACAAGAACCTCGTTTACCGTACAAGTTCAATATCACAGAAAGTGAAAAATGGATAAAGAACTTGTGGTACTTACGTACAATGCAGTATCACTCAGCAGTGAAATCTATGTCATCAGGCCCGTAGCAGCACAATGAGTGGATTCAGGTACGATGATTCTAACTGAAATAAGTCACACAGAAAAAGAAACATCATAAGATATCAGTAATACACGGAATGTAAACTTGGCTACACAGGAACTGAATTACAGAACAGAACAGGGTCTCAAATTTAGAAAACCAACTTATGCTTGTTTAAGGGTAAAGGTGAGTTGGGGTGCTGCATAAAACCAGAGATTGAAATGAGCACAGATAAAGTTCCTTAAGCCAAATATGGAATAGACAAGAGCTACTCCTTGCTCAACGAAATGGACTCAACACCGCATATTAAACGCCTAAGAATGTACCTGACTCTTAAGTATCTTAAAACCTATGGATTGCTATGTCTCCGAAAGAGAATCAAGCATGTGTACAGGGACATAAACGCAGCAGTGATAGGATTGGAGAGGTTCGGTGAGCAAATGAAGCCCCTTTGAAGTCATATTGCATGGTACCCATGCCACGGGTTTCAACTACCCAGGTTTAAGGTATTCTTCCTTCAGCTAAAACATGCATGTGGAACCTAGAGTATGATCAACCATGTGATCGGGAGACGTGTTCAAATATGTCTCAGTTTTCGTACCCTGGTACTCGGGTGCAACATTCCAGACGCTTTACTAACACTCTCCCGACTTGGAGAGTCAGTCCCTTTAACCTCCTGTTTGGCCCAGTTTGCAATTTCTGCGGAAGATGAACAGGAATAGCGAGAACCAATGAGAGACTAGCTGGAGGTGTCTGGACGGGCAAATTTAACTCTCATTTCCCACCAGGAAGAGGAAATAACCAAAGGCTCAGCGTGCCGTGCCGGAACCAGATTAGGGCCTGAAGCCATCCTGCGGTGTTGCGGCCAGCTCACAAGAAAGCGAGTTGAAGAAAGGAGCTCAGGGGCACTGTAATTCACAAACCTGCAGAGTTATAAATGACAGCTATCGTCCAAAAATATACTGAAGTAAGGCTGCCAAGAGGACTTGAAAGCGGGGCAGAATTGCAGGAAACCGATTTCAGGAGGTAGACTGGAATTGCATTGAAAGCATAGGAAAAGAGGCAGAACGTCCACAATGATGCACTTGGCCAAAAAGGGCGTATGCGTTTTTTCCTGAATATATTCAGGAAAAAACGCATACGCCCTTTTTGGCCAACCAAGCAAGCTTGCAAAGGAAATCTGCACTACAATGAAGTCTCACTTCCCCCCGGTCAAAAGGGCCATCTGAAAAAAGTGTAAAATCCAGAAAGGCAGGACAGGCCATGGAGAACTGGGAGCCTTGTTATGCTGATGGGCGGGATGTAAACTGCCAACAGACACTCGGGAGAAGTGTATGGTGTTTCCTGAAACATCTAAAAAACAAAGCAACAGAGCCTAGGGCACTTCCACTTATGGTCCTATAGCTTAGGGAAATTAAAATCAAAAAGACACAGCCACCCCAATGTTTGGGACGCCTCTGTTTACAAGAACCTCGTTTACCGTACAAGTTCAATATCACAGAAAGTGAAAAATGGATAAAGAACTTGTGGTACTTACGTACAATGCAGTATCACTCAGCAGTGAAATCTATGTCATCAGGCCCGTAGCAGCACAATGAGTGGATTCAGGTACGATGATTCTAACTGAAATAAGTCACACAGAAAAAGAAACATCATAAGATATCAGTAATACACGGAATGTAATCTTGGCTACACAGGAACTGAATTACAGAACAGAACAGGGTCTCAAATTTAGAAAACCAACTTATGCTTGTTTAAGGGTAAAGGTGAGTTGGGGTGCTGCATAAAACCAGAGATTGAAATGAGCACAGATAAAGTTCCTTAAGCCAAATATGGAATAGACAAGAGCTACTCCTTGCTCAACGAAATGGACACAACACCGCATATTAAACGCCTAAGAATGTACCTGACTCTTAAGTATCTTAAAACCTATGGATTGCTATGTCTCCGAAAGAGAATCAAGCATGTGTACAGGGACACAAACGCAGCAGTGATAGGATTGGAGAGGTTCGGTGAGCAAATGAAGACCCTTTGAAGTCATATTGCATGGTACCCATGCCACGGGTTTCAACTACCCAGGTTTAAGGTATTCTTCCTTCAGCTAAAACATGCATGTGGAACCTAGAGTATGATCAACCATGTGATCGGGAGACGTGTTCAAACATGTCTCAGTTTTCGTACCCTGGTACTCGGGTGCAACATTCCAGACGCTTTACTAACACTCTCCCGACTTGGAGAGTCAGTCCCTTTAACCTCCTGTTTGGCCCAGTTTGCAATTTCTGCGGAAGATGAACAGGAATAGCGAGAACCAATGAGAGACTAGCTGGAGGTGTCTGGACGGGCAAATTTAACTCTCATTTCCCACCAGGAAGAGGAAATAACCAAAGGCTCAGCGTGCCGTGCCGGAACCAGATTAGGGCCTGAAGCCATCCTGCGGTGTTGCGGCCAGCTCACAAGAAAGCGAGTTGAAGAAAGGAGCTCAGGGGCACTGTAATTCACAAACCTGCAGAGTTATAAATGACAGCTATCGTCCAAAAATATACTGAAGTAAGGCTGCCAAGAGGACTTGAAAGCGGGGCAGAATTGCAGGAAACCGATTTCAGGAGGTAGACTGGAATTGCATTGAAAGCATAGGAAAAGAGGCAGAACGTCCACAATGATGCACTTGGCCAAAAAGGGCGTATGCGTTTTTTCCTGAATATATTCAGGAAAAAACGCATACGCCCTTTTTGGCCAACCAAGCAAGCTTGCAAAGGAAATCTGCACTACAATGAAGTCTCACTTCCCCCCGGTCAAAAGGGCCATCTGAAAAAAGTGTAAAATCCAGAAAGGCAGGACAGGCCATGGAGAACTGGGAGCCTTGTTATGCTGATGGGCGGGATGTAAACTGCCAACAGACACTCGGGAGAAGTGTATGGTGTTTCCTGAAACATCTAAAAAACAAAGCAACAGAGCCTAGGGCACTTCCACTTATGGTCCTATAGCTTAGGGAAATTAAAATCAAAAAGACACAGCCACCCCAATGTTTGGGACGCCTCTGTTTACAAGAACCTCGTTTACCGTACAAGTTCAATATCACAGAAAGTGAAAAATGGATAAAGAACTTGTGGTACTTACGTACAATGCAGTATCACTCAGCAGTGAAATCTATGTCATCAGGCCCGTAGCAGCACAATGAGTGGATTCAGGTACGATGATTCTAACTGAAATAAGTCACACAGAAAAAGAAACATCATAAGATATCAGTAATACACGGAATGTAAACTTGGCTACACAGGAACTGAATTACAGAACAGAACAGGGTCTCAAATTTAGAAAACCAACTTATGCTTGTTTAAGGGTAAAGGTGAGTTGGGGTGCTGCATAAAACCAGAGATTGAAATGAGCACAGATAAAGTTCCTTAAGCCAAATATGGAATAGACAAGAGCTACTCCTTGCTCAACGAAATGGACTCAACACCGCATATTAAACGCCTAAGAATGTACCTGACTCTTAAGTATCTTAAAACCTATGGATTGCTATGTCTCCGAAAGAGAATCAAGCATGTGTACAGGGACATAAACGCAGCAGTGATAGGATTGGAGAGGTTCGGTGAGCAAATGAAGACCCTTTGAAGTCATATTGCATGGTACCCATGCCACGGGTTTCAACTACCCAGGTTTAAGGTATTCTTCCTTCAGCTAAAACATGCATGTGGAACCTAGAGTATGATCAACCATGTGATCGGGAGACGTGTTCAAATATGTCTCAGTTTTCGTACCCTGGTACTCGGGTGCAACATTCCAGACGCTTTACTAACACTCTCCCGACTTGGAGAGTCAGTCCCTTTAACCTCCTGTTTGGCCCAGTTTGCAATTTCTGCGGAAGATGAACAGGAATAGCGAGAACCAATGAGAGACTAGCTGGAGGTGTCTGGACGGGCAAATTTAACTCTCATTTCCCACCAGGAAGAGGAAATAACCAAAGGCTCAGCGTGCCGTGCCGGAACCAGATTAGGGCCTGAAGCCATCCTGCGGTGTTGCGGCCAGCTCACAAGAAAGCGAGTTGAAGAAAGGAGCTCAGGGGCACTGTAATTCACAAACCTGCAGAGTTATAAATGACAGCTATCGTCCAAAAATATACTGAAGTAAGGCTGCCAAGAGGACTTGAAAGCGGGGCAGAATTGCAGGAAACCGATTTCAGGAGGTAGACTGGAATTGCATTGAAAGCATAGGAAAAGAGGCAGAACGTCCACAATGATGCACTTGGCCAAAAAGGGCGTATGCGTTTTTTCCTGAATATATTCAGGAAAAAACGCATACGCCCTTTTTGGCCAACCAAGCAAGCTTGCAAAGGAAATCTGCACTACAATGAAGTCTCACTTCCCCCCGGTCAAAAGGGCCATCTGAAAAAAGTGTAAAATCCAGAAAGGCAGGACAGGCCATGGAGAACTGGGAGCCTTGTTATGCTGATGGGCGGGATGTAAACTGCCAACAGCCACTCCGGAGAAGTGTATGGTGTTTCCTGAAACATCTAAAAAACAAAGCAACAGAGCCTAGGGCACTTCCACTTATGGTCCTATAGCTTAGGGAAATTAAAATCAAAAAGACACAGCCACCCCAATGTTTGGGACGCCTCTGTTTACAAGAACCTCGTTTACCGTACAAGTTCAATATCACAGAAAGTGAAAAATGGATAAAGAACTTGTGGTACTTACGTACAATGCAGTATCACTCAGCAGTGAAATCTATGTCATCAGGCCCGTAGCAGCACAATGAGTGGATTCAGGTACGATGATTCTAACTGAAATAAGTCACACAGAAAAAGAAACATCATAAGATATCAGTAATACACGGAATGTAAACTTGGCTACACAGGAACTGAATTACAGAACAGAACAGGGTCTCAAATTTAGAAAACCAACTTATGCTTGTTTAAGGGTAAAGGTGAGTTGGGGTGCTGCATAAAACCAGAGATTGAAATGAGCACAGATAAAGTTCCTTAAGCCAAATATGGAATAGACAAGAGCTACTCCTTGCTCAACGAAATGGACTCAACACCGCATATTAAACGCCTAAGAATGTACCTGACTCTTAAGTATCTTAAAACCTATGGATTGCTATGTCTCCGAAAGAGAATCAAGCATGTGTACAGGGACATAAACGCAGCAGTGATAGGATTGGAGAGGTTCGGTGAGCAAATGAAGACCCTTTGAAGTCATATTGCATGGTACCCATGCCACGGGTTTCAACTACCCAGGTTTAAGGTATTCTTCCTTCAGCTAAAACATGCATGTGGAACCTAGAGTATGATCAACCATGTGATCGGGAGACGTGTTCAAATATGTCTCAGTTTTCGTACCCTGGTACTCGGGTGCAACATTCCAGACGCTTTACTAACACTCTCCCGACTTGGAGAGTCAGTCCCTTTAACCTCCTGTTTGGCCCAGTTTGCAATTTCTGCGGAAGATGAACAGGAATAGCGAGAACCAATGAGAGACTAGCTGGAGGTGTCTGGACGGGCAAATTTAACTCTCATTTCCCACCAGGAAGAGGAAATAACCAAAGGCTCAGCGTGCCGTGCCGGAACCAGATTAGGGCCTGAAGCCATCCTGCGGTGTTGCGGCCAGCTCACAGGAAAGCGAGTTGAAGAAAGGAGCTCAGGGGCACTGTAATTCACAAACCTGCAGAGTTATAAATGACAGCTATCGTCCAAAAATATACTGAAGTAAGGCTGCCAAGAGGACTTGAAAGCGGGGCAGAATTGCAGGAAACCGATTTCAGGAGGTAGACTGGAATTGCATTGAAAGCATAGGAAAAGAGGCAGAACGTCCACAATGATGCACTTGGCCAAAAAGGGCGTATGCGTTTTTTCCTGAATATATTCAGGAAAAAACGCATACGCCCTTTTTGGCCAACCAAGCAAGCTTGCAAAGGAAATCTGCACTACAATGAAGTCTCACTTCCCCCCGGTCAAAAGGGCCATCTGAAAAAAGTGTAAAATCCAGAAAGGCAGGACAGGCCATGGAGAACTGGGAGCCTTGTTATGCTGATGGGCGGGATGTAAACTGCCAACTGACACTCGGGAGAAGTGTATGGTGTTTCCTGAAACATCTAAAAAACAAAGCAACAGAGCCTAGGGCACTTCCACTTATGGTCCTATAGCTTAGGGAAATTAAAATCAAAAAGACACAGCCACCCCAATGTTTGGGACGCCTCTGTTTACAAGAACCTCGTTTACCGTACAAGTTCAATATCACAGAAAGTGAAAAATGGATAAAGAACTTGTGGTACTTACGTACAATGCAGTATCACTCAGCAGTGAAATCTATGTCATCAGGCCCGTAGCAGCACAATGAGTGGATTCAGGTACGATGATTCTAACTGAAATAAGTCACACAGAAAAAGAAACATCATAAGATATCAGTAATACACGGAATGTAAACTTGGCTACACAGGAACTGAATTACAGAACAGAACAGGGTCTCAAATTTAGAAAACCAACTTATGCTTGTTTAAGGGTAAAGGTGAGTTGGGGTGCTGCATAAAACCAGAGATTGAAATGAGCACAGATAAAGATCCTTAAGCCAAATATGGAATAGACAAGAGCTACTCCTTGCTCAACGAAATGGACTCAACACCGCATATTAAACGCCTAAGAATGTACCTGACTCTTAAGTATCTTAAAACCTATGGATTGCTATGTCTCCGAAAGAGAATCAAGCATGTGTACAGGGACATAAACGCAGCAGTGATAGGATTGGAGAGGTTCGGTGAGCAAATGAAGACCCTTTGAAGTCATATTGCATGGTACCCATGCCACGGGTTTCAACTACCCAGGTTTAAGGTATTCTTCCTTCAGCTAAAACATGCATGTGGAACCTAGAGTATGATCAACCATGTGATCGGGAGACGTGTTCAAACATGTCTCAGTTTTCGTTCCCTGGTACTCGGGTGCAACATTCCAGACGCTTTACTAACACTCTCCCGACTTGGAGAGTCAGTCCCTTTAACCTCCTGTTTGGCCCAGTTTGCAATTTCTGCGGAAGATGAACAGGAATAGCGAGAACCAATGAGAGACTAGCTGGAGGTGTCTGGACGGGCAAATTTAACTCTCATTTCCCACCAGGAAGAGGAAATAACCAAAGGCTCAGCGTGCCGTGCCGGAACCAGATTAGGGCCTGAAGCCATCCTGCGGTGTTGCGGCCAGCTCACAAGAAAACGAGTTGAAGAAAGGAGCTCAGGGGCACTGTAATTCACAAACCTGCAGAGTTATAAATGACAGCTATCGTCCAAAAATATACTGAAGTAAGGCTGCCAAGAGGACTTGAAAGCGGGGCAGAATTGCAGGAAACCGATTTCAGGAGGTAGACTGGAATTGCATTGAAAGCATAGGAAAAGAGGCAGAACGTCCACAATGATGCACTTGGCCAAAAAGGGCGTATGCGTTTTTTCCTGAATATATTCAGGAAAAAACGCATACGCCCTTTTTGGCCAACCAAGCAAGCTTGCAAAGGAAATCTGCACTACAATGAAGTCTCACTTCCCCCCGGTCAAAAGGGCCATCTGAAAAAAGTGTAAAATCCAGAAAGGCAGGACAGGCCATGGAGAACTGGGAGCCTTGTTATGCTGATGGGCGGGATGTAAACTGCCAACTGACACTCGGGAGAAGTGTATGGTGTTTCCTGAAACATCTAAAAAACAAAGCAACAGAGCCTAGGGCACTTCCACTTATGGTCCTATAGCTTAGGGAAATTAAAATCAAAAAGACACAGCCACCCCAATGTTTGGGACGCCTCTGTTTACAAGAACCTCGTTTACCGTACAAGTTCAATATCACAGAAAGTGAAAAATGGATAAAGAACTTGTGGTACTTACGTACAATGCAGTATCACTCAGCAGTGAAATCTATGTCATCAGGCCCGTAGCAGCACAATGAGTGGATTCAGGTACGATGATTCTAACTGAAATAAGTCACACAGAAAAAGAAACATCATAAGATATCAGTAATACACGGAATGTAAACTTGGCTACACAGGAACTGAATTACAGAACAGAACAGGGTCTCAAATTTAGAAAACCAACTTATGCTTGTTTAAGGGTAAAGGTGAGTTGGGGTGCTGCATAAAACCAGAGATTGAAATGAGCACAGATAAAGTTCCTTAAGCCAAATATGGAATAGACAAGAGCTACTCCTTGCTCAACGAAATGGACTCAACACCGCATATTAAACGCCTAAGAATGTACCTGACTCTTAAGTATCTTAAAACCTATGGATTGCTATGTCTCCGAAAGAGAATCAAGCATGTGTACAGGGACATAAACGCAGCAGTGATAGGATTGGAGAGGTTCGGTGAGCAAATGAAGCCCCTTTGAATTCATATTGCATGGTACCCATGCCACGGGTTTCAACTACCCAGGTTTAAGGTATTCTTCCTTCAGCTAAAACATGCATGTGGAACCTAGAGTATGATCAACCATGTGATCGGGAGACGTGTTCAAATATGTCTCAGTTTTCGTACCCTGGTACTCGGGTGCAACATTCCAGACGCTTTACTAACACTCTCCCGACTTGGAGAGTCAGTCCCTTTAACCTCCTGTTTGGCCCAGTTTGCAATTTCTGCGGAAGATGAACAGGAATAGCGAGAACCAATGAGAGACTAGCTGGAGGTGTCTGGACGGGCAAATTTAACTCTCATTTCCCACCAGGAAGAGGAAATAACCAAAGGCTCAGCGTGCCGTGCCGGAACCAGATTAGGGCCTGAAGCCATCCTGCGGTGTTGCGGCCAGCTCACAAGAAAGCGAGTTGAAGAAAGGAGCTCAGGGGCACTGTAATTCACAAACCTGCAGAGTTATAAATGACAGCTATCGTCCAAAAATATACTGAAGTAAGGCTGCCAAGAGGACTTGAAAGCGGGGCAGAATTGCAGGAAACCGATTTCAGGAGGTAGACTGGAATTGCATTGAAAGCATAGGAAAAGAGGCAGAACGTCCACAATGATGCACTTGGCCAAAAAGGGCGTATGCGTTTTTTCCTGAATATATTCAGGAAAAAACGCATACGCCCTTTTTGGCCAACCAAGCAAGCTTGCAAAGGAAATCTGCACTACAATGAAGTCTCACTTCCCCCCGGTCAAAAGGGCCATCTGAAAAAAGTGTAAAATCCAGAAAGGCAGGACAGGCCATGGAGAACTGGGAGCCTTGTTATGCTGATGGGCGGGATGTAAACTGCCAACAGACACTCGGGAGAAGTGTATGGTGTTTCCTGAAACATCTAAAAAACAAAGCAACAGAGCCTAGGCCACTTCCACTTATGGTCCTATAGCTTAGGGAAATTAAAATCAAAAAGACACAGCCACCCCAATGTTTGGGACGCCTCTGTTTACAAGAACCTCGTTTACCGTACAAGTTCAATATCACAGAAAGTGAAAAATGGATAAAGAACTTGTGGTACTTACGTACAATGCAGTATCACTCAGCAGTGAAATCTATGTCATCAGGCCCGTAGCAGCACAATGAGTGGATTCAGGTACGATGATTCTAACTGAAATAAGTCACACAGAAAAAGAAACATCATAAGATATCAGTAATACACGGAATGTAAACTTGGCTACACAGGAACTGAATTACAGAACAGAACAGGGTCTCAAATTTAGAAAACCAACTTATGCTTGTTTAAGGGTAAAGGTGAGTTGGGGTGCTGCATAAAACCAGAGATTGAAATGAGCACAGATAAAGTTCCTTAAGCCAAATATGGAATAGACAAGAGCTACTCCTTGCTCAACGAAATGGACACAACACCGCATATTAAACGCCTAAGAATGTACCTGACTCTTAAGTATCTTAAAACCTATGGATTGCTATGTCTCCGAAAGAGAATCAAGCATGTGTACAGGGACACAAACGCAGCAGTGATAGGATTGGAGAGGTTCGGTGAGCAAATGAAGACCCTTTGAAGTCATATTGCATGGTACCCATGCCACGGGTTTCAACTACCCAGGTTTAAGGTATTCTTCCTTCAGCTAAAACATGCATGTGGAACCTAGAGTATGATCAACCATGTGATCGGGAGACGTGTTCAAACATGTCTCAGTTTTCGTACCCTGGTACTCGGGTGCAACATTCCAGACGCTTTACTAACACTCTCCCGACTTGGAGAGTCAGTCCCTTTAACCTCCTGTTTGGCCCAGTTTGCAATTTCTGCGGAAGATGAACAGGAATAGCGAGAACCAATGAGAGACTAGCTGGAGGTGTCTGGACGGGCAAATTTAACTCTCATTTCCCACCAGGAAGAGGAAATAACCAAAGGCTCAGCGTGCCGTGCCGGAACCAGATTAGGGCCTGAAGCCATCCTGCGGTGTTGCGGCCAGCTCACAAGAAAACGAGTTGAAGAAAGGAGCTCAGGGGCACTGTAATTCACAAACCTGCAGAGTTATAAATGACAGCTATCGTCCAAAAATATACTGAAGTAAGGCTGCCAAGAGGACTTGAAAGCGGGGCAGAATTGCAGGAAACCGATTTCAGGAGGTAGACTGGAATTGCATTGAAAGCATAGGAAAAGAGGCAGAACGTCCACAATGATGCACTTGGCCAAAAAGGGCGTATGCGTTTTTTCCTGAATATATTCAGGAAAAAACGCATACGCCCTTTTTGGCCAACCAAGCAAGCTTGCAAAGGAAATCTGCACTACAATGAAGTCTCACTTCCCCCCGGTCAAAAGGGCCATCTGAAAAAAGTGTAAAATCCAGAAAGGCAGGACAGGCCATGGAGAACTGGGAGCCTTGTTATGCTGATGGGCGGGATGTAAACTGCCAACAGACACTCGGGAGAAGTGTATGGTGTTTCCTGAAACATCTAAAAAACAAAGCAACAGAGCCTAGGGCACTTCCACTTATGGTCCTATAGCTTAGGGAAATTAAAATCAAAAAGACACAGCCACCCCAATGTTTGGGACGCCTCTGTTTACAAGAACCTCGTTTACCGTACAAGTTCAATATCACAGAAAGTGAAAAATGGATAAAGAACTTGTGGTACTTACGTACAATGCAGTATCACTCAGCAGTGAAATCTATGTCATCAGGCCCGTAGCAGCACAATGAGTGGATTCAGGTACGATGATTCTAACTGAAATAAGTCACACAGAAAAAGAAACATCATAAGATATCAGTAATACACGGAATGTAAACTTGGCTACACAGGAACTGAATTACAGAACAGAACAGGGTCTCAAATTTAGAAAACCAACTTATGCTTGTTTAAGGGTAAAGGTGAGTTGGGGTGCTGCATAAAACCAGAGATTGAAATGAGCACAGATAAAGTTCCTTAAGCCAAATATGGAATAGACAAGAGCTACTCCTTGCTCAACGAAATGGACACAACACCGCATATTAAACGCCTAAGAATGTACCTGACTCTTAAGTATCTTAAAACCTATGGATTGCTATGTCTCCGAAAGAGAATCAAGCATGTGTACAGGGACACAAACGCAGCAGTGATAGGATTGGAGAGGTTCGGTGAGCAAATGAAGACCCTTTGAAGTCATATTGCATGGTACCCATGCCACGGGTTTCAACTACCCAGGTTTAAGGTATTCTTCCTTCAGCTAAAACATGCATGTGGAACCTAGAGTATGATCAACCATGTGATCGGGAGACGTGTTCAAACATGTCTCAGTTTTCGTACCCTGGTACTCGGGTGCAACATTCCAGACGCTTTACTAACACTCTCCCGACTTGGAGAGTCAGTCCCTTTAACCTCCTGTTTGGCCCAGTTTGCAATTTCTGCGGAAGATGAACAGGAATAGCGAGAACCAATGAGAGACTAGCTGGAGGTGTCTGGACGGGCAAATTTAACTCTCATTTCCCACCAGGAAGAGGAAATAACCAAAGGCTCAGCGTGCCGTGCCGGAACCAGATTAGGGCCTGAAGCCATCCTGCGGTGTTGCGGCCAGCTCACAAGAAAACGAGTTGAAGAAAGGAGCTCAGGGGCACTGTAATTCACAAACCTGCAGAGTTATAAATGACAGCTATCGTCCAAAAATATACTGAAGTAAGGCTGCCAAGAGGACTTGAAAGCGGGGCAGAATTGCAGGAAACCGATTTCAGGAGGTAGACTGGAATTGCATTGAAAGCATAGGAAAAGAGGCAGAACGTCCACAATGATGCACTTGGCCAAAAAGGGCGTATGCGTTTTTTCCTGAATATATTCAGGAAAAAACGCATACGCCCTTTTTGGCCAACCAAGCAAGCTTGCAAAGGAAATCTGCACTACAATGAAGTCTCACTTCCCCCCGGTCAAAAGGGCCATCTGAAAAAAGTGTAAAATCCAGAAAGGCAGGACAGGCCATGGAGAACTGGGAGCCTTGTTATGCTGATGGGCGGGATGTAAACTGCCAACAGACACTCGGGAGAAGTGTATGGTGTTTCCTGAAACATCTAAAAAACAAAGCAACAGAGCCTAGGGCACTTCCACTTATGGTCCTATAGCTTAGGGAAATTAAAATCAAAAAGACACAGCCACCCCAATGTTTGGGACGCCTCTGTTTACAAGAACCTCGTTTACCGTACAAGTTCAATATCACAGAAAGTGAAAAATGGATAAAGAACTTGTGGTACTTACGTACAATGCAGTATCACTCAGCAGTGAAATCTATGTCATCAGGCCCGTAGCAGCACAATGAGTGGATTCAGGTACGATGATTCTAACTGAAATAAGTCACACAGAAAAAGAAACATCATAAGATATCAGTAATACACGGAATGTAAACTTGGTTACACAGGAACTGAATTACAGAACAGAACAGGGTCTCAAATTTAGAAAACCAACTTATGCTTGTTTAAGGGTAAAGGTGAGTTGGGGTGCTGCATAAAACCAGAGATTGAAATGAGCACAGATAAAGTTCCTTAAGCCAAATATGGAATAGACAAGAGCTACTCCTTGCTCAACGAAATGGACTCAACACCGCATATTAAACGCCTAAGAATGTACCTGACTCTTAAGTATCTTAAAACCTATGGATTGCTATGTCTCCGAAAGAGAATCAAGCATGTGTACAGGGACATAAACGCAGCAGTGATAGGATTGGAGAGGTTCGGTGAGCAAATGAAGACCCTTTGAAGTCATATTGCATGGTACCCATGCCACGGGTTTCAACTACCCAGGTTTAAGGTATTCTTCCTTCAGCTAAAACATGCATGTGGAACCTAGAGTATGATCAACCATGTGATCGGGAGACGTGTTCAAACATGTCTCAGTTTTCGTACCCTGGTACTCGGGTGCAACATTCCAGACGCTTTACTAACACTCTCCCGACTTGGAGAGTCAGTCCCTTTAACCTCCTGTTTGGCCCAGTTTGCAATTTCTGCGGAAGATGAACAGGAATAGCGAGAACCAATGAGAGACTAGCTGGAGGTGTCTGGACGGGCAAATTTAACTCTCATTTCCCACCAGGAAGAGGAAATAACCAAAGGCTCAGCGTGCCGTGCCGGAACCAGATTAGGGCCTGAAGCCATCCTGCGGTGTTGCGGCCAGCTCACAAGAAAGCGAGTTGAAGAAAGGAGCTCAGGGGCACTGTAATTCACAAACCTGCAGAGTTATAAATGACAGCTATCGTCCAAAAATATACTGAAGTAAGGCTGCCAAGAGGACTTGAAAGCGGGGCAGAATTGCAGGAAACCGATTTCAGGAGGTAGACTGGAATTGCATTGAAAGCATAGGAAAAGAGGCAGAACGTCCACAATGATGCACTTGGCCAAAAAGGGCGTATGCGTTTTTTCCTGAATATATTCAGGAAAAAACGCATACGCCCTTTTTGGCCAACCAAGCAAGCTTGCAAAGGAAATCTGCACTACAATGAAGTCTCACTTCCCCCCGGTCAAAAGGGCCATCTGAAAAAAGTGTAAAATCCAGAAAGGCAGGACAGGCCATGGAGAACTGGGAGCCTTGTTATGCTGATGGGCGGGATGTAAACTGCCAACAGACACTCGGGAGAAGTGTATGGTGTTTCCTGAAACATCTAAAAAACAAAGCAACAGAGCCTAGGCCACTTCCACTTATGGTCCTATAGCTTAGGGAAATTAAAATCAAAAAGACACAGCCACCCCAATGTTTGGGACGCCTCTGTTTACAAGAACCTCGTTTACCGTACAAGTTCAATATCACAGAAAGTGAAAAATGGATAAAGAACTTGTGGTACTTACGTACAATGCAGTATCACTCAGCAGTGAAATCTATGTCATCAGGCCCGTAGCAGCACAATGAGTGGATTCAGGTACGATGATTCTAACTGAAATAAGTCACACAGAAAAAGAAACATCATAAGATATCAGTAATACACGGAATGTAAACTTGGCTACACAGGAACTGAATTACAGAACAGAACAGGGTCTCAAATTTAGAAAACCAACTTATGCTTGTTTAAGGGTAAAGGTGAGTTGGGGTGCTGCATAAAACCAGAGATTGAAATGAGCACAGATAAAGTTCCTTAAGCCAAATATGGAATAGACAAGAGCTACTCCTTGCTCAACGAAATGGACTCAACACCGCATATTAAACGCCTAAGAATGTACCTGACTCTTAAGTATCTTAAAACCTATGGATTGCTATGTCTCCGAAAGAGAATCGAGCATGTGTACAGGGACATAAACGCAGCAGTGATAGGATTGGAGAGGTTCGGTGAGCAAATGAAGACCCTTTGAAGTCATATTGCATGGTACCCATGCCACGGGTTTCAACTACCCAGGTTTAAGGTATTCTTCCTTCAGCTAAAACATGCATGTGGAACCTAGAGTATGATCAACCATGTGATCGGGAGACGTGTTCAAACATGTCTCAGTTTTCGTACCCTGGTACTCGGGTGCAACATTCCAGACGCTTTACTAACACTCTCCCGACTTGGAGAGTCAGTCCCTTTAACCTCCTGTTTGGCCCAGTTTGCAATTTCTGCGGAAGATGAACAGGAATAGCGAGAACCAATGAGAGACTAGCTGGAGGTGTCTGGACGGGCAAATTTAACTCTCATTTCCCACCAGGAAGAGGAAATAACCAAAGGCTCAGCGTGCCGTGCCGGAACCAGATTAGGGCCTGAAGCCATCCTGCGGTGTTGCGGCCAGCTCACAAGAAAGCGAGTTGAAGAAAGGAGCTCAGGGGCACTGTAATTCACAAACCTGCAGAGTTATAAATGACAGCTATCGTCCAAAAATATACTGAAGTAAGGCTGCCAAGAGGACTTGAAAGCGGGGCAGAATTGCAGGAAACCGATTTCAGGAGGTAGACTGGAATTGCATTGAAAGCATAGGAAAAGAGGCAGAACGTCCACAATGATGCACTTGGCCAAAAAGGGCGTATGCGTTTTTTCCTGAATATATTCAGGAAAAAACGCATACGCCCTTTTTGGCCAACCAAGCAAGCTTGCAAAGGAAATCTGCACTACAATGAAGTCTCACTTCCCCCCGGTCAAAAGGGCCATCTGAAAAAAGTGTAAAATCCAGAAAGGCAGGACAGGCCATGGAGAACTGGGAGCCTTGTTATGCTGATGGGCGGGATGTAAACTGCCAACAGACACTCGGGAGAAGTGTATGGTGTTTCCTGAAACATCTAAAAAACAAAGCAACAGAGCCTAGGCCACTTCCACTTATGGTCCTATAGCTTAGGGAAATTAAAATCAAAAAGACACAGCCACCCCAATGTTTGGGACGCCTCTGTTTACAAGAACCTCGTTTACCGTACAAGTTCAATATCACAGAAAGTGAAAAATGGATAAAGAACTTGTGGTACTTACGTACAATGCAGTATCACTCAGCAGTGAAATCTATGTCATCAGGCCCGTAGCAGCACAATGAGTGGATTCAGGTACGATGATTCTAACTGAAATAAGTCACACAGAAAAAGAAACATCATAAGATATCAGTAATACACGGAATGTAAACTTGGCTACACAGGAACTGAATTACAGAACAGAACAGGGTCTCAAATTTAGAAAACCAACTTATGCTTGTTTAAGGGTAAAGGTGAGTTGGGGTGCTGCATAAAACCAGAGATTGAAATGAGCACAGATAAAGTTCCTTAAGCCAAATATGGAATAGACAAGAGCTACTCCTTGCTCAACGAAATGGACTCAACACCGCATATTAAACGCCTAAGAATGTACCTGACTCTTAAGTATCTTAAAACCTATGGATTGCTATGTCTCCGAAAGAGAATCAAGCATGTGTACAGGGACATAAACGCAGCAGTGATAGGATTGGAGAGGTTCGGTGAGCAAATGAAGACCCTTTGAAGTCATATTGCATGGTACCCATGCCACGGGTTTCAACTACCCAGGTTTAAGGTATTCTTCCTTCAGCTAAAACATGCATGTGGAACCTAGAGTATGATCAACCATGTGATCGGGAGACGTGTTCAAACATGTCTCAGTTTTCGTACCCTGGTACTCGGGTGCAACATTCCAGACGCTTTACTAACACTCTCCCGACTTGGAGAGTCAGTCCCTTTAACCTCCTGTTTGGCCCAGTTTGCAATTTCTGCGGAAGATGAACAGGAATAGCGAGAACCAATGAGAGACTAGCTGGAGGTGTCTGGACGGGCAAATTTAACTCTCATTTCCCACCAGGAAGAGGAAATAACCAAAGGCTCAGCGTGCCGTGCCGGAACCAGATTAGGGCCTGAAGCCATCCTGCGGTGTTGCGGCCAGCTCACAAGAAAGCGAGTTGAAGAAAGGAGCTCAGGGGCACTGTAATTCACAAACCTGCAGAGTTATAAATGACAGCTATCGTCCAAAAATATACTGAAGTAAGGCTGCCAAGAGGACTTGAAAGCGGGGCAGAATTGCAGGAAACCGATTTCAGGAGGTAGACTGGAATTGCATTGAAAGCATAGGAAAAGAGGCAGAACGTCCACAATGATGCACTTGGCCAAAAAGGGCGTATGCGTTTTTTCCTGAATATATTCAGGAAAAAACGCATACGCCCTTTTTGGCCAACCAAGCAAGCTTGCAAAGGAAATCTGCACTACAATGAAGTCTCACTTCCCCCCGGTCAAAAGGGCCATCTGAAAAAAGTGTAAAATCCAGAAAGGCAGGACAGGCCATGGAGAACTGGGAGCCTTGTTATGCTGATGGGCGGGATGTAAACTGCCAACAGACACTCGGGAGAAGTGTATGGTGTTTCCTGAAACATCTAAAAAACAAAGCAACAGAGCCTAGGCCACTTCCACTTATGGTCCTATAGCTTAGGGAAATTAAAATCAAAAAGACACAGCCACCCCAATGTTTGGGACGCCTCTGTTTACAAGAACCTCGTTTACCGTACAAGTTCAATATCACAGAAAGTGAAAAATGGATAAAGAACTTGTGGTACTTACGTACAATGCAGTATCACTCAGCAGTGAAATCTATGTCATCAGGCCCGTAGCAGCACAATGAGTGGATTCAGGTACGATGATTCTAACTGAAATAAGTCACACAGAAAAAGAAACATCATAAGATATCAGTAATACACGGAATGTAAACTTGGCTACACAGGAACTGAATTACAGAACAGAACAGGGTCTCAAATTTAGAAAACCAACTTATGCTTGTTTAAGGGTAAAGGTGAGTTGGGGTGCTGCATAAAACCAGAGATTGAAATGAGCACAGATAAAGTTCCTTAAGCCAAATATGGAATAGACAAGAGCTACTCCTTGCTCAACGAAATGGACTCAACACCGCATATTAAACGCCTAAGAATGTACCTGACTCTTAAGTATCTTAAAACCTATGGATTGCTATGTCTCCGAAAGAGAATCAAGCATGTGTACAGGGACATAAACGCAGCAGTGATAGGATTGGAGAGGTTCGGTGAGCAAATGAAGCCCCTTTGAAGTCATATTGCATGGTACCCATGCCACGGGTTTCAACTACCCAGGTTTAAGGTATTCTTCCTTCAGCTAAAACATGCATGTGGAACCTAGAGTATGATCAACCATGTGATCGGGAGACGTGTTCAAACATGTCTCAGTTTTCGTACCCTGGTACTCGGGTGCAACATTCCAGACGCTTTACTAACACTCTCCCGACTTGGAGAGTCAGTCCCTTTAACCTCCTGTTTGGCCCAGTTTGCAATTTCTGTGGAAGATGAACAGGAATAGCGAGAACCAATGAGAGACTAGCTGGAGGTGTCTGGACGGGCAAATTTAACTCTCATTTCCCACCAGGAAGAGGAAATAACCAAAGGCTCAGCGTGCCGTGCCGGAACCAGATTAGGGCCTGAAGCCATCCTGCGGTGTTGCGGCCAGCTCACAAGAAAGCGAGTTGAAGAAAGGAGCTCAGGGGCACTGTAATTCACAAACCTGCAGAGTTATAAATGACAGCTATCGTCCAAAAATATACTGAAGTAAGGCTGCCAAGAGGACTTGAAAGCGGGGCAGAATTGCAGGAAACCGATTTCAGGAGGTAGACTGGAATTGCATTGAAAGCATAGGAAAAGAGGCAGAACGTCCACAATGATGCACTTGGCCAAAAAGGGCGTATGCGTTTTTTCCTGAATATATTCAGGAAAAAACGCATACGCCCTTTTTGGCCAACCAAGCAAGCTTGCAAAGGAAATCTGCACTACAATGAAGTCTCACTTCCCCCCGGTCAAAAGGGCCATCTGAAAAAAGTGTAAAATCCAGAAAGGCAGGACAGGCCATGGAGAACTGGGAGCCTTGTTATGCTGATGGGCGGGATGTAAACTGCCAACAGACACTCGGGAGAAGTGTATGGTGTTTCCTGAAACATCTAAAAAACAAAGCAACAGAGCCTAGGCCACTTCCACTTATGGTCCTATAGCTTAGGGAAATTAAAATCAAAAAGACACAGCCACCCCAATGTTTGGGACGCCTCTGTTTACAAGAACCTCGTTTACCGTACAAGTTCAATATCACAGAAAGTGAAAAATGGATAAAGAACTTGTGGTACTTACGTACAATGCAGTATCACTCAGCAGTGAAATCTATGTCATCAGGCCCGTAGCAGCACAATGAGTGGATTCAGGTACGATGATTCTAACTGAAATAAGTCACACAGAAAAAGAAACATCATAAGATATCAGTAATACACGGAATGTAAACTTGGCTACACAGGAACTGAATTACAGAACAGAACAGGGTCTCAAATTTAGAAAACCAACTTATGCTTGTTTAAGGGTAAAGGTGAGTTGGGGTGCTGCATAAAACCAGAGATTGAAATGAGCACAGATAAAGTTCCTTAAGCCAAATATGGAATAGACAAGAGCTACTCCTTGCTCAACGAAATGGACTCAACACCGCATATTAAACGCCTAAGAATGTACCTGACTCTTAAGTATCTTAAAACCTATGGATTGCTATGTCTCCGAAAGAGAATCAAGCATGTGTACAGGGACATAAACGCAGCAGTGATAGGATTGGAGAGGTTCGGTGAGCAAATGAAGACCCTTTGAAGTCATATTGCATGGTACCCATGCCACGGGTTTCAACTACCCAGGTTTAAGGTATTCTTCCTTCAGCTAAAACATGCATGTGGAACCTAGAGTATGATCAACCATGTGATCGGGAGACGTGTTCAAACATGTCTCAGTTTTCGTACCCTGGTACTCGGGTGCAACATTCCAGACGCTTTACTAACACTCTCCCGACTTGGAGAGTCAGTCCCTTTAACCTCCTGTTTGGCCCAGTTTGCAATTTCTGCGGAAGATGAACAGGAATAGCGAGAACCAATGAGAGACTAGCTGGAGGTGTCTGGACGGGCAAATTTAACTCTCATTTCCCACCAGGAAGAGGAAATAACCAAAGGCTCAGCGTGCCGTGCCGGAACCAGATTAGGGCCTGAAGCCATCCTGCGGTGTTGCGGCCAGCTCACAAGAAAGCGAGTTGAAGAAAGGAGCTCAGGGGCACTGTAATTCACAAACCTGCAGAGTTATAAATGACAGCTATCGTCCAAAAATATACTGAAGTAAGGCTGCCAAGAGGACTTGAAAGCGGGGCAGAATTGCAGGAAACCGATTTCAGGAGGTAGACTGGAATTGCATTGAAAGCATAGGAAAAGAGGCAGAACGTCCACAATGATGCACTTGGCCAAAAAGGGCGTATGCGTTTTTTCCTGAATATATTCAGGAAAAAACGCATACGCCCTTTTTGGCCAACCAAGCAAGCTTGCAAAGGAAATCTGCACTACAATGAAGTCTCACTTCCCCCCGGTCAAAAGGGCCATCTGAAAAAAGTGTAAAATCCAGAAAGGCAGGACAGGCCATGGAGAACTGGGAGCCTTGTTATGCTGATGGGCGGGATGTAAACTGCCAACAGACACTCGGGAGAAGTGTATGGTGTTTCCTGAAACATCTAAAAAACAAAGCAACAGAGCCTAGGCCACTTCCACTTATGGTCCTATAGCTTAGGGAAATTAAAATCAAAAAGACACAGCCACCCCAATGTTTGGGACGCCTCTGTTTACAAGAACCTCGTTTACCGTACAAGTTCAATATCACAGAAAGTGAAAAATGGATAAAGAACTTGTGGTACTTACGTACAATGCAGTATCACTCAGCAGTGAAATCTATGTCATCAGGCCCGTAGCAGCACAATGAGTGGATTCAGGTACGATGATTCTAACTGAAATAAGTCACACAGAAAAAGAAACATCATAAGATATCAGTAATACACGGAATGTAAACTTGGCTACACAGGAACTGAATTACAGAACAGAACAGGGTCTCAAATTTAGAAAACCAACTTATGCTTGTTTAAGGGTAAAGGTGAGTTGGGGTGCTGCATAAAACCAGAGATTGAAATGAGCACAGATAAAGTTCCTTAAGCCAAATATGGAATAGACAAGAGCTACTCCTTGCTCAACGAAATGGACTCAACACCGCATATTAAACGCCTAAGAATGTACCTGACTCTTAAGTATCTTAAAACCTATGGATTGCTATGTCTCCGAAAGAGAATCAAGCATGTGTACAGGGACATAAACGCAGCAGTGATAGGATTGGAGAGGTTCGGTGAGCAAATGAAGACCCTTTGAAGTCATATTGCATGGTACCCATGCCACGGGTTTCAACTACCCAGGTTTAAGGTATTCTTCCTTCAGCTAAAACATGCATGTGGAACCTAGAGTATGATCAACCATGTGATCGGGAGACGTGTTCAAATATGTCTCAGTTTTCGTACCCTGGTACTCGGGTGCAACATTCCAGACGCTTTACTAACACTCTCCCGACTTGGAGAGTCAGTCCCTTTAACCTCCTGTTTGGCCCAGTTTGCAATTTCTGCGGAAGATGAACAGGAATAGCGAGAACCAATGAGAGACTAGCTGGAGGTGTCTGGACGGGCAAATTTAACTCTCATTTCCCACCAGGAAGAGGAAATAACCAAAGGCTCAGCGTGCCGTGCCGGAACCAGATTAGGGCCTGAAGCCATCCTGCGGTGTTGCGGCCAGCTCACAAGAAAGCGAGTTGAAGAAAGGAGCTCAGGGGCACTGTAATTCACAAACCTGCAGAGTTATAAATGACAGCTATCGTCCAAAAATATACTGAAGTAAGGCTGCCAAGAGGACTTGAAAGCGGGGCAGAATTGCAGGAAACCGATTTCAGGAGGTAGACTGGAATTGCATTGAAAGCATAGGAAAAGAGGCAGAACGTCCACAATGATGCACTTGGCCAAAAAGGGCGTATGCGTTTTTTCCTGAATATATTCAGGAAAAAACGCATACGCCCTTTTTGGCCAACCAAGCAAGCTTGCAAAGGAAATCTGCACTACAATGAAGTCTCACTTCCCCCCGGTCAAAAGGGCCATCTGAAAAAAGTGTAAAATCCAGAAAGGCAGGACAGGCCATGGAGAACTGGGAGCCTTGTTATGCTGATGGGCGGGATGTAAACTGCCAACAGACACTCGGGAGAAGTGTATGGTGTTTCCTGAAACATCTAAAAAACAAAGCAACAGAGCCTAGGCCACTTCCACTTATGGTCCTATAGCTTAGGGAAATTAAAATCAAAAAGACACAGCCACCCCAATGTTTGGGACGCCTCTGTTTACAAGAACCTCGTTTACCGTACAAGTTCAATATCACAGAAAGTGAAAAATGGATAAAGAACTTGTGGTACTTACGTACAATGCAGTATCACTCAGCAGTGAAATCTATGTCATCAGGCCCGTAGCAGCACAATGAGTGGATTCAGGTACGATGATTCTAACTGAAATAAGTCACACAGAAAAAGAAACATCATAAGATATCAGTAATACACGGAATGTAAACTTGGCTACACAGGAACTGAATTACAGAACAGAACAGGGTCTCAAATTTAGAAAACCAACTTATGCTTGTTTAAGGGTAAAGGTGAGTTGGGGTGCTGCATAAAACCAGAGATTGAAATGAGCACAGATAAAGTTCCTTAAGCCAAATATGGAATAGACAAGAGCTACTCCTTGCTCAACGAAATGGACTCAACACCGCATATTAAACGCCTAAGAATGTACCTGACTCTTAAGTATCTTAAAACCTATGGATTGCTATGTCTCCGAAAGAGAATCAAGCATGTGTACAGGGACATAAACGCAGCAGTGATAGGATTGGAGAGGTTCGGTGAGCAAATGAAGCCCCTTTGAAGTCATATTGCATGGTACCCATGCCACGGGTTTCAACTACCCAGGTTTAAGGTATTCTTCCTTCAGCTAAAACATGCATGTGGAACCTAGAGTATGATCAACCATGTGATCGGGAGACGTGTTCAAACATGTCTCAGTTTTCGTACCCTGGTACTCGGGTGCAACATTCCAGACGCTTTACTAACACTCTCCCGACTTGGAGAGTCAGTCCCTTTAACCTCCTGTTTGGCCCAGTTTGCAATTTCTGCGGAAGATGAACAGGAATAGCGAGAACCAATGAGAGACTAGCTGGAGGTGTCTGGACGGGCAAATTTAACTCTCATTTCCCACCAGGAAGAGGAAATAACCAAAGGCTCAGCGTGCCGTGCCGGAACCAGATTAGGGCCTGAAGCCATCCTGCGGTGTTGCGGCCAGCTCACAAGAAAGCGAGTTGAAGAAAGGAGCTCAGGGGCACTGTAATTCACAAACCTGCAGAGTTATAAATGACAGCTATCGTCCAAAAATATACTGAAGTAAGGCTGCCAAGAGGACTTGAAAGCGGGGCAGAATTGCAGGAAACCGATTTCAGGAGGTAGACTGGAATTGCATTGAAAGCATAGGAAAAGAGGCAGAACGTCCACAATGATGCACTTGGCCAAAAAGGGCGTATGCGTTTTTTCCTGAATATATTCAGGAAAAAACGCATACGCCCTTTTTGGCCAACCAAGCAAGCTTGCAAAGGAAATCTGCACTACAATGAAGTCTCACTTCCCCCCGGTCAAAAGGGCCATCTGAAAAAAGTGTAAAATCCAGAAAGGCAGGACAGGCCATGGAGAACTGGGAGCCTTGTTATGCTGATGGGCGGGATGTAAACTGCCAACAGACACTCGGGAGAAGTGTATGGTGTTTCCTGAAACATCTAAAAAACAAAGCAACAGAGCCTAGGCCACTTCCACTTATGGTCCTATAGCTTAGGGAAATTAAAATCAAAAAGACACAGCCACCCCAATGTTTGGGACGCCTCTGTTTACAAGAACCTCGTTTACCGTACAAGTTCAATATCACAGAAAGTGAAAAATGGATAAAGAACTTGTGGTACTTACGTACAATGCAGTATCACTCAGCAGTGAAATCTATGTCATCAGGCCCGTAGCAGCACAATGAGTGGATTCAGGTACGATGATTCTAACTGAAATAAGTCACACAGAAAAAGAAACATCATAAGATATCAGTAATACACGGAATGTAAACTTGGCTACACAGGAACTGAATTACAGAACAGAACAGGGTCTCAAATTTAGAAAACCAACTTATGCTTGTTTAAGGGTAAAGGTGAGTTGGGGTGCTGCATAAAACCAGAGATTGAAATGAGCACAGATAAAGTTCCTTAAGCCAAATATGGAATAGACAAGAGCTACTCCTTGCTCAACGAAATGGACTCAACACCGCATATTAAACGCCTAAGAATGTACCTGACTCTTAAGTATCTTAAAACCTATGGATTGCTATGTCTCCGAAAGAGAATCAAGCATGTGTACAGGGACATAAACGCAGCAGTGATAGGATTGGAGAGGTTCGGTGAGCAAATGAAGACCCTTTGAAGTCATATTGCATGGTACCCATGCCACGGGTTTCAACTACCCAGGTTTAAGGTATTCTTCCTTCAGCTAAAACATGCATGTGGAACCTAGAGTATGATCAACCATGTGATCGGGAGACGTGTTCAAATATGTCTCAGTTTTCGTACCCTGGTACTCGGGTGCAACATTCCAGACGCTTTACTAACACTCTCCCAACTTGGAGAGTCAGTCCCTTTAACCTCCTGTTTGGCCCAGTTTGCAATTTCTGCGGAAGATGAACAGGAATAGCGAGAACCAATGAGAGACTAGCTGGAGGTGTCTGGACGGGCAAATTTAACTCTCATTTCCCACCAGGAAGAGGAAATAACCAAAGGCTCAGCGTGCCGTGCCGGAACCAGATTAGGGCCTGAAGCCATCCTGCGGTGTTGCGGCCAGCTCACAAGAAAGCGAGTTGAAGAAAGGAGCTCAGGGGCACTGTAATTCACAAACCTGCAGAGTTATAAATGACAGCTATCGTCCAAAAATATACTGAAGTAAGGCTGCCAAGAGGACTTGAAAGCGGGGCAGAATTGCAGGAAACCGATTTCAGGAGGTAGACTGGAATTGCATTGAAAGCATAGGAAAAGAGGCAGAACGTCCACAATCATGCACTTGGCCAAAAAGGGCGTATGCGTTTTTTCCTGAATATATTCAGGAAAAAACGCATACGCCCTTTTTGGCCAACCAAGCAAGCTTGCAAAGGAAATCTGCACTACAATGAAGTCTCACTTCCCCCCGGTCAAAAGGGCCATCTGAAAAAAGTGTAAAATCCAGAAAGGCAGGACAGGCCATGGAGAACTGGGAGCCTTGTTATGCTGATGGGCGGGATGTAAATTGCCAACAGCCACTCCGGAGAAGTGTATGGTGTTTCCTGAAACATCTAAAAAACAAAGCAACAGAGCCTAGGGCACTTCCACTTATGGTCCTATAGCTTAGGGAAATTAAAATCAAAAAGACACAGCCACCCCAATGTTTGGGACGCCTCTGTTTACAAGAACCTCGTTTACCGTACAAGTTCAATATCACAGAAAGTGAAAAATGGATAAAGAACTTGTGGTACTTACGTACAATGCAGTATCACTCAGCAGTGAAATCTATGTCATCAGGCCCGTAGCAGCACAATGAGTGGATTCAGGTACGATGATTCTAACTGAAATAAGTCACACAGAAAAAGAAACATCATAAGATATCAGTAATACACGGAATGTAAACTTGGCTACACAGGAACTGAATTACAGAACAGAACAGGGTCTCAAATTTAGAAAACCAACTTATGCTTGTTTAAGGGTAAAGGTGAGTTGGGGTGCTGCATAAAACCAGAGATTGAAATGAGCACAGATAAAGTTCCTTAAGCCAAATATGGAATAGACAAGAGCTACTCCTTGCTCAACGAAATGGACTCAACACCGCATATTAAACGCCTAAGAATGTACCTGACTCTTAAGTATCTTAAAACCTATGGATTGCTATGTCTCCGAAAGAGAATCAAGCATGTGTACAGGGACATAAACGCAGCAGTGATAGGATTGGAGAGGTTCGGTGAGCAAATGAAGCCCCTTTGAAGTCATATTGCATGGTACCCATGCCACGGGTTTCAACTACCCAGGTTTAAGGTATTCTTCCTTCAGCTAAAACATGCATGTGGAACCTAGAGTATGATCAACCATGTGATCGGGAGACGTGTTCAAATATGTCTCAGTTTTCGTACCCTGGTACTCGGGTGCAACATTCCAGACGCTTTACTAACACTCTCCCGACTTGGAGAGTCAGTCCCTTTAACCTCCTGTTTGGCCCAGTTTGCAATTTCTGCGGAAGATGAACAGGAATAGCGAGAACCAATGAGAGACTAGCTGGAGGTGTCTGGACGGGCAAATTTAACTCTCATTTCCCACCAGGAAGAGGAAATAACCAAAGGCTCAGCGTGCCGTGCCGGAACCAGATTAGGGCCTGAAGCCATCCTGCGGTGTTGCGGCCAGCTCACAAGAAAACGAGTTGAAGAAAAGAGCTCAGGGGCACTGTAATTCACAAACCTGCAGAGTTATAAATGGCAACTATCGTCCAAAAATATACTGAAGTAAGGCTGCCAAGAGGACTTGAAAGCGGGGCAGAATTGCAGGAAACCGATTTCAGGAGGTAGACTGGAATTGCATTGAAAGCATAGGAAAAGAGGCAGAACGTCCACAATGATGCACTTGGCCAAAAAGGGCGTATGCGTTTTTTCCTGAATATATTCAGGAAAAAACGCATACGCCCTTTTTGGCCAACCAAGCAAGCTTGCAAAGGAAATCTGCACTACAATGAAGTCTCACTTCCCCCCGGTCAAAAGGGCCATCTGAAAAAAGTGTAAAATCCAGAAAGGCAGGACAGGCCATGGAGAACTGGGAGCCTTGTTATGCTGATGGGCGGGATGTAAATTGCCAACAGCCACTCCGGAGAAGTGTATGGTGTTTCCTGAAACATCTAAAAAACAAAGCAACAGAGCCTAGGGCACTTCCACTTATGGTCCTATAGCTTAGGGAAATTAAAATCAAAAAGACACAGCCACCCCAATGTTTGGGACGCCTCTGTTTACAAGAACCTCGTTTACCGTACAAGTTCAATATCACAGAAAGTGAAAAATGGATAAAGAACTTGTGGTACTTACGTACAATGCAGTATCACTCAGCAGTGAAATCTATGTCATCAGGCCCGTAGCAGCACAATGAGTGGATTCAGGTACGATGATTCTAACTGAAATAAGTCACACAGAAAAAGAAACATCATAAGATATCAGTAATACACGGAATGTAAACTTGGCTACACAGGAACTGAATTACAGAACAGAACAGGGTCTCAAATTTAGAAAACCAACTTATGCTTGTTTAAGGGTAAAGGTGAGTTGGGGTGCTGCATAAAACCAGAGATTGAAATGAGCACAGATAAAGTTCCTTAAGCCAAATATGGAATAGACAAGAGCTACTCCTTGCTCAACGAAATGGACTCAACACCGCATATTAAACGCCTAAGAATGTACCTGACTCTTAAGTATCTTAAAACCTATGGATTGCTATGTCTCCGAAAGAGAATCAAGCATGTGTACAGGGACATAAACGCAGCAGTGATAGGATTGGAGAGGTTCGGTGAGCAAATGAAGCCCCTTTGAAGTCATATTGCATGGTACCCATGCCACGGGTTTCAACTACCCAGGTTTAAGGTATTCTTCCTTCAGCTAAAACATGCATGTGGAACCTAGAGTATGATCAACCATGTGATCGGGAGACGTGTTCAAATATGTCTCAGTTTTCGTACCCTGGTACTCGGGTGCAACATTCCAGACGCTTTACTAACACTCTCCCGACTTGGAGAGTCAGTCCCTTTAACCTCCTGTTTGGCCCAGTTTGCAATTTCTGCGGAAGATGAACAGGAATAGCGAGAACCAATGAGAGACTAGCTGGAGGTGTCTGGACGGGCAAATTTAACTCTCATTTCCCACCAGGAAGAGGAAATAACCAAAGGCTCAGCGTGCCGTGCCGGAACCAGATTAGGGCCTGAAGCCATCCTGCGGTGTTGCGGCCAGCTCACAAGAAAACGAGTTGAAGAAAGGAGCTCAGGGGCACTGTAATTCACAAACCTGCAGAGTTATAAATGGCAACTATCGTCCAAAAATATACTGAAGTAAGGCTGCCAAGAGGACTTGAAAGCGGGGCAGAATTGCAGGAAACCGATTTCAGGAGGTAGACTGGAATTGCATTGAAAGCATAGGAAAAGAGGCAGAACGTCCACAATGATGCACTTGGCCAAAAAGGGCGTATGCGTTTTTTCCTGAATATATTCAGGAAAAAACGCATACGCCCTTTTTGGCCAACCAAGCAAGCTTGCAAAGGAAATCTGCACTACAATGAAGTCTCACTTCCCCCCGGTCAAAAGGGCCATCTGAAAAAAGTGTAAAATCCAGAAAGGCAGGACAGGCCATGGAGAACTGGGAGCCTTGTTATGCTGATGGGCGGGATGTAAACTGCCAACAGACACTCGGGAGAAGTGTATGGTGTTTCCTGAAACATCTAAAAAACAAAGCAACAGAGCCTAGGCCACTTCCACTTATGGTCCTATAGCTTAGGGAAATTAAAATCAAAAAGACACAGCCACCCCAATGTTTGGGACGCCTCTGTTTACAAGAACCTCGTTTACCGTACAAGTTCAATATCACAGAAAGTGAAAAATGGATAAAGAACTTGTGGTACTTACGTACAATGCAGTATCACTCAGCAGTGAAATCTATGTCATCAGGCCCGTAGCAGCACAATGAGTGGATTCAGGTACGATGATTCTAACTGAAATAAGTCACACAGAAAAAGAAACATCATAAGATATCAGTAATACACGGAATGTAAACTTGGCTACACAGGAACTGAATTACAGAACAGAACAGGGTCTCAAATTTAGAAAACCAACTTATGCTTGTTTAAGGGTAAAGGTGAGTTGGGGTGCTGCATAAAACCAGAGATTGAAATGAGCACAGATAAAGTTCCTTAAGCCAAATATGGAATAGACAAGAGCTACTCCTTGCTCAACGAAATGGACTCAACACCGCATATTAAACGCCTAAGAATGTACCTGACTCTTAAGTATCTTAAAACCTATGGATTGCTATGTCTCCGAAAGAGAATCAAGCATGTGTACAGGGACATAAACGCAGCAGTGATAGGATTGGAGAGGTTCGGTGAGCAAATGAAGACCCTTTGAAGTCATATTGCATGGTACCCATTCCACGGGTTTCAACTACCCAGGTTTAAGGTATTCTTCCTTCAGCTAAAACATGCATGTGGAACCTAGAGTATGATCAACCATGTGATCGGGAGACGTGTTCAAATATGTCTCAGTTTTCGTACCCTGGTACTCGGGTGCAACATTCCAGACGCTTTACTAACACTCTCCCGACTTGGAGAGTCAGTCCCTTTAACCTCCTGTTTGGCCCAGTTTGCAATTTCTGCGGAAGATGAACAGGAATAGCGAGAACCAATGAGAGACTAGCTGGAGGTGTCTGGACGGGCAAATTTAACTCTCATTTCCCACCAGGAAGAGGAAATAACCAAAGGCTCAGCGTGCCGTGCCGGAACCAGATTAGGGCCTGAAGCCATCCTGCGGTGTTGCGGCCAGCTCACAAGAAAACGAGTTGAAGAAAGGAGCTCAGGGGCACTGTAATTCACAAACCTGCAGAGTTATAAATGACAGCTATCGTCCAAAAATATACTGAAGTAAGGCTGCCAAGAGGACTTGAAAGCGGGGCAGAATTGCAGGAAACCGATTTCAGGAGGTAGACTGGAATTGCATTGAAAGCATAGGAAAAGAGGCAGAACGTCCACAATGATGCACTTGGCCAAAAAGGGCGTATGCGTTTTTTCCTGAATATATTCAGGAAAAAACGCATACGCCCTTTTTGGCCAACCAAGCAAGCTTGCAAAGGAAATCTGCACTACAATGAAGTCTCACTTCCCCCCGGTCAAAAGGGCCATCTGAAAAAAGTGTAAAATCCAGAAAGGCAGGACAGGCCATGGAGAACTGGGAGCCTTGTTATGCTGATGGGCGGGATGTAAACTGCCAACAGACACTCGGGAGAAGTGTATGGTGTTTCCTGAAACATCTAAAAAACAAAGCAACAGAGCCTAGGGCACTTCCACTTATGGTCCTATAGCTTAGGGAAATTAAAATCAAAAAGACACAGCCACCCCAATGTTTGGGACGCCTCTGTTTACAAGAACCTCGTTTACCGTACAAGTTCAATATCACAGAAAGTGAAAAATGGATAAAGAACTTGTGGTACTTACGTACAATGCAGTATCACTCAGCAGTGAAATCTATGTCATCAGGCCCGTAGCAGCACAATGAGTGGATTCAGGTACGATGATTCTAACTGAAATAAGTCACACAGAAAAAGAAACATCATAAGATATCAGTAATACACGGAATGTAAACTTGGCTACACAGGAACTGAATTACAGAACAGAACAGGGTCTCAAATTTAGAAAACCAACTTATGCTTGTTTAAGGGTAAAGGTGAGTTGGGGTGCTGCATAAAACCAGAGATTGAAATGAGCACAGATAAAGTTCCTTAAGCCAAATATGGAATAGACAAGAGCTACTCCTTGCTCAACGAAATGGACTCAACACCGCATATTAAACGCCTAAGAATGTACCTGACTCTTAAGTATCTTAAAACCTATGGATTGCTATGTCTCCGAAAGAGAATCAAGCATGTGTACAGGGGCATAAACGCAGCAGTGATAGGATTGGAGAGGTTCGGTGAGCAAATGAAGACCCTTTGAAGTCATATTGCATGGTACCCATTCCACGGGTTTCAACTACCCAGGTTTAAGGTATTCTTCCTTCAGCTAAAACATGCATGTGGAACCTAGAGTATGATCAAACATGTGATCGGGAGACGTGTTCAAATATGTCTCAGTTTTCGTACCCTGGTACTCGGGTGCAACATTCCAGACGCTTTACTAACACTCTCCCGACTTGGAGAGTCAGTCCCTTTAACCTCCTGTTTGGCCCAGTTTGCAATTTCTGCGGAAGATGAACAGGAATAGCGAGAACCAATGAGAGACTAGCTGGAGGTGTCTGGACGGGCAAATTTAACTCTCATTTCCCACCAGGAAGAGGAAATAACCAAAGGCTCAGCGTGCCGTGCCGGAACCAGATTAGGGCCTGAAGCCATCCTGCGGTGTTGCGGCCAGCTCACAAGAAAGCGAGTTGAAGAAAGGAGCTCAGGGGCACTGTAATTCACAAACCTGCAGAGTTATAAATGACAGCTATCGTCCAAAAATATACTGAAGTAAGGCTGCCAAGAGGACTTGAAAGCGGGGCAGAATTGCAGGAAACCGATTTCAGGAGGTAGACTGGAATTGCATTGAAAGCATAGGAAAAGAGGCAGAACGTCCACAATGATGCACTTGGCCAAAAAGGGCGTATGCGTTTTTTCCTGAATATATTCAGGAAAAAACGCATACGCCCTTTTTGGCCAACCAAGCAAGCTTGCAAAGGAAATCTGCACTACAATGAAGTCTCACTTCCCCCCGGTCAAAAGGGCCATCTGAAAAAAGTGTAAAATCCAGAAAGGCAGGACAGGCCATGGAGAACTGGGAGCCTTGTTATGCTGATGGGCGGGATGTAAACTGCCAACAGACACTCGGGAGAAGTGTATGGTGTTTCCTGAAACATCTAAAAAACAAAGCAACAGAGCCTAGGGCACTTCCACTTATGGTCCTATAGCTTAGAGAAATTAAAATCAAAAAGACACAGCCACCCCAATGTTTGGGACGCCTCTGTTTACAAGAACCTCGTTTACCGTACAAGTTCAATATCACAGAAAGTGAAAAATGGATAAAGAACTTGTGGTACTTACGTACAATGCAGTATCACTCAGCAGTGAAATCTATGTCATCAGGCCCGTAGCAGCACAATGAGTGGATTCAGGTACGATGATTCTAACTGAAATAAGTCACACAGAAAAAGAAACATCATAAGATATCAGTAATACACGGAATGTAAACTTGGCTACACAGGAACTGAATTACAGAACAGAACAGGGTCTCAAATTTAGAAAACCAACTTATGCTTGTTTAAGGGTAAAGGTGAGTTGGGGTGCTGCATAAAACCAGAGATTGAAATGAGCACAGATAAAGTTCCTTAAGCCAAATATGGAATAGACAAGAGCTACTCCTTGCTCAACGAAATGGACTCAACACCGCATATTAAACGCCTAAGAATGTACCTGACTCTTAAGTATCTTAAAACCTATGGATTGCTATGTCTCCGAAAGAGAATCAAGCATGTGTACAGGGACATAAACGCAGCAGTGATAGGATTGGAGAGGTTCGGTGAGCAAATGAAGACCCTTTGAAGTCATATTGCATGGTACCCATTCCACGGGTTTCAACTACCCAGGTTTAAGGTATTCTTCCTTCAGCTAAAACATGCATGTGGAACCTAGAGTATGATCAACCATGTGATCGGGAGACGTGTTCAAATATGTCTCAGTTTTCGTACCCTGGTACTCGGGTGCAACATTCCAGACGCTTTACTAACACTCTCCCGACTTGGAGAGTCAGTCCCTTTAACCTCCTGTTTGGCCCAGTTTGCAATTTCTGCGGAAGATGAACAGGAATAGCGAGAACCAATGAGAGACTAGCTGGAGGTGTCTGGACGGGCAAATTTAACTCTCATTTCCCACCAGGAAGAGGAAATAACCAAAGGCTCAGCGTGCCGTGCCGGAACCAGATTAGGGCCTGAAGCCATCCTGCGGTGTTGCGGCCAGCTCACAAGAAAACGAGTTGAAGAAAGGAGCTCAGGGGCACTGTAATTCACAAACCTGCAGAGTTATAAATGACAGCTATCGTCCAAAAATATACTGAAGTAAGGCTGCCAAGAGGACTTGAAAGCGGGGCAGAATTGCAGGAAACCGATTTCAGGAGGTAGACTGGAATTGCATTGAAAGCATAGGAAAAGAGGCAGAACGTCCACAATGATGCACTTGGCCAAAAAGGGCGTATGCGTTTTTTCCTGAATATATTCAGGAAAAAACGCATACGCCCTTTTTGGCCAACCAAGCAAGCTTGCAAAGGAAATCTGCACTACAATGAAGTCTCACTTCCCCCCGGTCAAAAGGGCCATCTGAAAAAAGTGTAAAATCCAGAAAGGCAGGACAGGCCATGGAGAACTGGGAGCCTTGTTATGCTGATGGGCGGGATGTAAACTGCCAACAGACACTCGGGAGAAGTGTATGGTGTTTCCTGAAACATCTAAAAAACAAAGCAACAGAGCCTAGGCCACTTCCACTTATGGTCCTATAGCTTAGGGAAATTAAAATCAAAAAGACACAGCCACCCCAATGTTTGGGACGCCTCTGTTTACAAGAACCTCGTTTACCGTACAAGTTCAATATCACAGAAAGTGAAAAATGGATAAAGAACTTGTGGTACTTACGTACAATGCAGTATCACTCAGCAGTGAAATCTATGTCATCAGGCCCGTAGCAGCACAATGAGTGGATTCAGGTACGATGATTCTAACTGAAATAAGTCACACAGAAAAAGAAACATCATAAGATATCAGTAATACACGGAATGTAAACTTGGCTACACAGGAACTGAATTACAGAACAGAACAGGGTCTCAAATTTAGAAAACCAACTTATGCTTGTTTAAGGGTAAAGGTGAGTTGGGGTGCTGCATAAAACCAGAGATTGAAATGAGCACAGATAAAGTTCCTTAAGCCAAATATGGAATAGACAAGAGCTACTCCTTGCTCAACGAAATGGACTCAACACCGCATATTAAACGCCTAAGAATGTACCTGACTCTTAAGTATCTTAAAACCTATGGATTGCTATGTCTCCGAAAGAGAATCAAGCATGTGTACAGGGGCATAAACGCAGCAGTGATAGGATTGGAGAGGTTCGGTGAGCAAATGAAGACCCTTTGAAGTCATATTGCATGGTACCCATGCCACGGGTTTCAACTACCCAGGTTTAAGGTATTCTTCCTTCAGCTAAAACATGCATGTGGAACCTAGAGTATGATCAACCATGTGATCGGGAGACGTGTTCAAATATGTCTCAGTTTTCGTACCCTGGTACTCGGGTGCAACATTCCAGACGCTTTACTAACACTCTCCCCACTTGGAGAGTCAGTCCCTTTAACCTCCTGTTTGGCCCAGTTTGCAATTTCTGCGGAAGATGAACAGGAATAGCGAGAACCAATGAGAGACTAGCTGGAGGTGTCTGGACGGGCAAATTTAACTCTCATTTCCCACCAGGAAGAGGAAATAACCAAAGGCTCAGCGTGCCGTGCCGGAACCAGATTAGGGCCTGAAGCCATCCTGCGGTGTTGCGGCCAGCTCACAAGAAAGCGAGTTGAAGAAAGGAGCTCAGGGGCACTGTAATTCACAAACCTGCAGAGTTATAAATGACAGCTATCGTCCAAAAATATACTGAAGTAAGGCTGCCAAGAGGACTTGAAAGCGGGGCAGAATTGCAGGAAACCGATTTCAGGAGGTAGACTGGAATTGCATTGAAAGCATAGGAAAAGAGGCAGAACGTCCACAATGATGCACTTGGCCAAAAAGGGCGTATGCGTTTTTTCCTGAATATATTCAGGAAAAAACGCATACGCCCTTTTTGGCCAACCAAGCAAGCTTGCAAAGGAAATCTGCACTACAATGAAGTCTCACTTCCCCCCGGTCAAAAGGGCCATCTGAAAAAAGTGTAAAATCCAGAAAGGCAGGACAGGCCATGGAGAACTGGGAGCCTTGTTATGCTGATGGGCGGGATGTAAACTGCCAACAGACACTCGGGAGAAGTGTATGGTGTTTCCTGAAACATCTAAAAAACAAAGCAACAGAGCCTAGGGCACTTCCACTTATGGTCCTATAGCTTAGGGAAATTAAAATCAAAAAGACACAGCCACCCCAATGTTTGGGACGCCTCTGTTTACAAGAACCTCGTTTACCGTACAAGTTCAATATCACAGAAAGTGAAAAATGGATAAAGAACTTGTGGTACTTACGTACAATGCAGTATCACTCAGCAGTGAAATCTATGTCATCAGGCCCGTAGCAGCACAATGAGTGGATTCAGGTACGATGATTCTAACTGAAATAAGTCACACAGAAAAAGAAACATCATAAGATATCAGTAATACACGGAATGTAAACTTGGCTACACAGGAACTGAATTACAGAACAGAACAGGGTCTCAAATTTAGAAAACCAACTTATGCTTGTTTAAGGGTAAAGGTGAGTTGGGGTGCTGCATAAAACCAGAGATTGAAATGAGCACAGATAAAGTTCCTTAAGCCAAATATGGAATAGACAAGAGCTACTCCTTGCTCAACGAAATGGACTCAACACCGCATATTAAACGCCTAAGAATGTACCTGACTCTTAAGTATCTTAAAACCTATGGATTGCTATGTCTCCGAAAGAGAATCAAGCATGTGTACAGGGACATAAACGCAGCAGTGATAGGATTGGAGAGGTTCGGTGAGCAAATGAAGACCCTTTGAAGTCATATTGCATGGTACCCATTCCACGGGTTTCAACTACCCAGGTTTAAGGTATTCTTCCTTCAGCTAAAACATGCATGTGGAACCTAGAGTATGATCAACCATGTGATCGGGAGACGTGTTCAAATATGTCTCAGTTTTCGTACCCTGGTACTCGGGTGCAACATTCCAGACGCTTTACTAACACTCTCCCGACTTGGAGAGTCAGTCCCTTTAACCTCCTGTTTGGCCCAGTTTGCAATTTCTGCGGAAGATGAACAGGAATAGCGAGAACCAATGAGAGACTAGCTGGAGGTGTCTGGACGGGCAAATTTAACTCTCATTTCCCACCAGGAAGAGGAAATAACCAAAGGCTCAGCGTGCCGTGCCGGAACCAGATTAGGGCCTGAAGCCATCCTGCGGTGTTGCGGCCAGCTCACAAGAAAACGAGTTGAAGAAAGGAGCTCAGGGGCACTGTAATTCACAAACCTGCAGAGTTATAAATGACAGCTATCGTCCAAAAATATACTGAAGTAAGGCTGCCAAGAGGACTTGAAAGCGGGGCAGAATTGCAGGAAACCGATTTCAGGAGGTAGACTGGAATTGCATTGAAAGCATAGGAAAAGAGGCAGAACGTCCACAATGATGCACTTGGCCAAAAAGGGCGTATGCGTTTTTTCCTGAATATATTCAGGAAAAAACGCATACGCCCTTTTTGGCCAACCAAGCAAGCTTGCAAAGGAAATCTGCACTACAATGAAGTCTCACTTCCCCCCGGTCAAAAGGGCCATCTGAAAAAAGTGTAAAATCCAGAAAGGCAGGACAGGCCATGGAGAACTGGGAGCCTTGTTATGCTGATGGGCGGGATGTAAACTGCCAACAGACACTCGGGAGAAGTGTATGGTGTTTCCTGAAACATCTAAAAAACAAAGCAACAGAGCCTAGGGCACTTCCACTTATGGTCCTATAGCTTAGGGAAATTAAAATCAAAAAGACACAGCCACCCCAATGTTTGGGACGCCTCTGTTTACAAGAACCTCGTTTACCGTACAAGTTCAATATCACAGAAAGTGAAAAATGGATAAAGAACTTGTGGTACTTACGTACAATGCAGTATCACTCAGCAGTGAAATCTATGTCATCAGGCCCGTAGCAGCACAATGAGTGGATTCAGGTACGATGATTCTAACTGAAATAAGTCACACAGAAAAAGAAACATCATAAGATATCAGTAATACACGGAATGTAAACTTGGCTACACAGGAACTGAATTACAGAACAGAACAGGGTCTCAAATTTAGAAAACCAACTTATGCTTGTTTAAGGGTAAAGGTGAGTTGGGGTGCTGCATAAAACCAGAGATTGAAATGAGCACAGATAAAGTTCCTTAAGCCAAATATGGAATAGACAAGAGCTACTCCTTGCTCAACGAAATGGACTCAACACCGCATATTAAACGCCTAAGAATGTACCTGACTCTTAAGTATCTTAAAACCTATGGATTGCTATGTCTCCGAAAGAGAATCAAGCATGTGTACAGGGGCATAAACGCAGCAGTGATAGGATTGGAGAGGTTCGGTGAGCAAATGAAGACCCTTTGAAGTCATATTGCATGGTACCCATGCCACGGGTTTCAACTACCCAGGTTTAAGGTATTCTTCCTTCAGCTAAAACATGCATGTGGAACCTAGAGTATGATCAACCATGTGATCGGGAGACGTGTTCAAATATGTCTCAGTTTTCGTACCCTGGTACTCGGGTGCAACATTCCAGACGCTTTACTAACACTCTCCCCACTTGGAGAGTCAGTCCCTTTAACCTCCTGTTTGGCCCAGTTTGCAATTTCTGCGGAAGATGAACAGGAATAGCGAGAACCAATGAGAGACTAGCTGGAGGTGTCTGGACGGGCAAATTTAACTCTCATTTCCCACCAGGAAGAGGAAATAACCAAAGGCTCAGCGTGCCGTGCCGGAACCAGATTAGGGCCTGAAGCCATCCTGCGGTGTTGCGGCCAGCTCACAAGAAAACGAGTTGAAGAAAGGAGCTCAGGGGCACTGTAATTCACAAACCTGCAGAGTTATAAATGACAGCTATCGTCCAAAAATATACTGAAGTAAGGCTGCCAAGAGGACTTGAAAGCGGGGCAGAATTGCAGGAAACCGATTTCAGGAGGTAGACTGGAATTGCATTGAAAGCATAGGAAAAGAGGCAGAACGTCCACAATGATGCACTTGGCCAAAAAGGGCGTATGCGTTTTTTCCTGAATATATTCAGGAAAAAACGCATACGCCCTTTTTGGCCAACCAAGCAAGCTTGCAAAGGAAATCTGCACTACAATGAAGTCTCACTTCCCCCCGGTCAAAAGGGCCATCTGAAAAAAGTGTAAAATCCAGAAAGGCAGGACAGGCCATGGAGAACTGGGAGCCTTGTTATGCTGATGGGCGGGATGTAAATTGCCAACAGACACTCGGGAGAAGTGTATGGTGTTTCCTGAAACATCTAAAAAACAAAGCAACAGAGCCTAGGCCACTTCCACTTATGGTCCTATAGCTTAGGGAAATTAAAATCAAAAAGACACAGCCACCCCAATGTTTGGGACGCCTCTGTTTACAAGAACCTCGTTTACCGTACAAGTTCAATATCACAGAAAGTGAAAAATGGATAAAGAACTTGTGGTACTTACGTACAATGCAGTATCACTCAGCAGTGAAATCTATGTCATCAGGCCCGTAGCAGCACAATGAGTGGATTCAGGTACGATGATTCTAACTGAAATAAGTCACACAGAAAAAGAAACATCATAAGATATCAGTAATACACGGAATGTAAACTTGGCTACACAGGAACTGAATTACAGAACAGAACAGGGTCTCAAATTTAGAAAACCAACTTATGCTTGTTTAAGGGTAAAGGTGAGTTGGGGTGCTGCATAAAACCAGAGATTGAAATGAGCACAGATAAAGTTCCTTAAGCCAAATATGGAATAGACAAGAGCTACTCCTTGCTCAACGAAATGGACTCAACACCGCATATTAAACGCCTAAGAATGTACCTGACTCTTAAGTATCTTAAAACCTATGGATTGTTATGTCTCCGAAAGAGAATCAAGCATGTGTACAGGGACATAAACGCAGCAGTGATAGGATTGGAGAGGTTCGGTGAGCAAATGAAGACCCTTTGAAGTCATATTGCATGGTACCCATGCCACGGGTTTCAACTACCCAGGTTTAAGGTATTCTTCCTTCAGCTAAAACATGCATGTGGAACCTAGAGTATGATCAACCATGTGATCGGGAGACGTGTTCAAATATGTCTCAGTTTTCGTACCCTGGTACTCGGGTGCAACATTCCAGACGCTTTACTAACACTCTCCCGACTTGGAGAGTCAGTCCCTTTAACCTCCTGTTTGGCCCAGTTTGCAATTTCTGCGGAAGATGAACAGGAATAGCGAGAACCAATGAGAGACTAGCTGGAGGTGTCTGGACGGGCAAATTTAACTCTCATTTCCCACCAGGAAGAGGAAATAACCAAAGGCTCAGCGTGCCGTGCCGGAACCAAATTAGGGCCTGAAGCCATCCTGCGGTGTTGCGGCCAGCTCACAAGAAAACGAGTTGAAGAAAGGAGCTCAGGGGCACTGTAATTCACAAACCTGCAGAGTTATAAATGACAGCTATCGTCCAAAAATATACTGAAGTAAGGCTGCCAAGAGGACTTGAAAGCGGGGCAGAATTGCAGGAAACCGATTTCAGGAGGTAGACTGGAATTGCATTGAAAGCATAGGAAAAGAGGCAGAACGTCCACAATGATGCACTTGGCCAAAAAGGGCGTATGCGTTTTTTCCTGAATATATTCAGGAAAAAACGCATACGCCCTTTTTGGCCAACCAAGCAAGCTTGCAAAGGAAATCTGCACTACAATGAAGTCTCACTTCCCCCCGGTCAAAAGGGCCATCTGAAAAAAGTGTAAAATCCAGAAAGGCAGGACAGGCCATGGAGAACTGGGAGCCTTGTTATGCTGATGGGCGGGATGTAAACTGCCAACAGACACTCGGGAGAAGTGTATGGTGTTTCCTGAAACATCTAAAAAACAAAGCAACAGAACCTAGGGCACTTCCACTTATGGTCCTATAGCTTAGGGAAATTAAAATCAAAAAGACACAGCCACCCCAATGTTTGGGACGCCTCTGTTTACAAGAACCTCGTTTACCGTACAAGTTCAATATCACAGAAAGTGAAAAATGGATAAAGAACTTGTGGTACTTACGTACAATGCAGTATCACTCAGCAGTGAAATCTATGTCATCAGGCCCGTAGCAGCACAATGAGTGGATTCAGGTACGATGATTCTAACTGAAATAAGTCACACAGAAAAAGAAACATCATAAGATATCAGTAATACACGGAATGTAAACTTGGCTACACAGGAACTGAATTACAGAACAGAACAGGGTCTCAAATTTAGAAAACCAACTTATGCTTGTTTAAGGGTAAAGGTGAGTTGGGGTGCTGCATAAAACCAGAGATTGAAATGAGCACAGATAAAGTTCCTTAAGCCAAATATGGAATAGACAAGAGCTACTCCTTGCTCAACGAAATGGACTCAACACCGCATATTAAACGCCTAAGAATGTACCTGACTCTTAAGTATCTTAAAACCTATGGATTGCTATGTCTCCGAAAGAGAATCAAGCATGTGTACAGGGACATAAACGCAGCAGTGATAGGATTGGAGAGGTTCGGTGAGCAAATGAAGACCCTTTGAAGTCATATTGCATGGTACCCATTCCACGGGTTTCAACTACCCAGGTTTAAGGTATTCTTCCTTCAGCTAAAACATGCATGTGGAACCTAGAGTATGATCAACCATGTGATCGGGAGACGTGTTCAAATATGTCTCAGTTTTCGTACCCTGGTACTCGGGTGCAACATTCCAGACGCTTTACTAACACTCTCCCGACTTGGAGAGTCAGTCCCTTTAACCTCCTGTTTGGCCCAGTTTGCAATTTCTGCGGAAGATGAACAGGAATAGCGAGAACCAATGAGAGACTAGCTGGAGGTGTCTGGACGGGCAAATTTAACTCTCATTTCCCACCAGGAAGAGGAAATAACCAAAGGCTCAGCGTGCCGTGCCGGAACCAGATTAGGGCCTGAAGCCATCCTGCGGTGTTGCGGCCAGCTCACAAGAAAACGAGTTGAAGAAAGGAGCTCAGGGGCACTGTAATTCACAAACCTGCAGAGTTATAAATGACAGCTATCGTCCAAAAATATACTGAAGTAAGGCTGCCAAGAGGACTTGAAAGCGGGGCAGAATTGCAGGAAACCGATTTCAGGAGGTAGACTGGAATTGCATTGAAAGCATAGGAAAAGAGGCAGAACGTCCACAATGATGCACTTGGCCAAAAAGGGCGTATGCGTTTTTTCCTGAATATATTCAGGAAAAAACGCATACGCCCTTTTTGGCCAACCAAGCAAGCTTGCAAAGGAAATCTGCACTACAATGAAGTCTCACTTCCCCCCGGTCAAAAGGGCCATCTGAAAAAAGTGTAAAATCCAGAAAGGCAGGACAGGCCATGGAGAACTGGGAGCCTTGTTATGCTGATGGGCGGGATGTAAACTGCCAACAGACACTCGGGAGAAGTGTATGGTGTTTCCTGAAACATCTAAAAAACAAAGCAACAGAGCCTAGGCCACTTCCACTTATGGTCCTATAGCTTAGGGAAATTAAAATCAAAAAGACACAGCCACCCCAATGTTTGGGACGCCTCTGTTTACAAGAACCTCGTTTACCGTACAAGTTCAATATCACAGAAAGTGAAAAATGGATAAAGAACTTGTGGTACTTACGTACAATGCAGTATCACTCAGCAGTGAAATCTATGTCATCAGGCCCGTAGCAGCACAATGAGTGGATTCAGGTACGATGATTCTAACTGAAATAAGTCACACAGAAAAAGAAACATCATAAGATATCAGTAATACACGGAATGTAAACTTGGCTACACAGGAACTGAATTACAGAACAGAACAGGGTCTCAAATTTAGAAAACCAACTTATGCTTGTTTAAGGGTAAAGGTGAGTTGGGGTGCTGCATAAAACCAGAGATTGAAATGAGCACAGATAAAGTTCCTTAAGCCAAATATGGAATAGACAAGAGCTACTCCTTGCTCAACGAAATGGACTCAACACCGCATATTAAACGCCTAAGAATGTACCTGACTCTTAAGTATCTTAAAACCTATGGATTGCTATGTCTCCGAAAGAGAATCAAGCATGTGTACAGGGACATAAACGCAGCAGTGATAGGATTGGAGAGGTTCGGTGAGCAAATGAAGACCCTTTGAAGTCATATTGCATGGTACCCATGCCACGGGTTTCAACTACCCAGGTTTAAGGTATTCTTCCTTCAGCTAAAACATGCATGTGGAACCTAGAGTATGATCAACCATGTGATCGGGAGACGTGTTCAAATATGTCTCAGTTTTCGTACCCTGGTACTCGGGTGCAACATTCCAGACGCTTTACTAACACTCTCCCGACTTGGAGAGTCAGTCCCTTTAACCTCCTGTTTGGCCCAGTTTGCAATTTCTGCGGAAGATGAACAGGAATAGCGAGAACCAATGAGAGACTAGCTGGAGGTGTCTGGACGGGCAAATTTAACTCTCATTTCCCACCAGGAAGAGGAAATAACCAAAGGCTCAGCGTGCCGTGCCGGAACCAGATTAGGGCCTGAAGCCATCCTGCGGTGTTGCGGCCAGCTCACAAGAAAACGAGTTGAAGAAAGGAGCTCAGGGGCACTGTAATTCACAAACCTGCAGAGTTATAAATGACAGCTATCGTCCAAAAATATACTGAAGTAAGGCTGCCAAGAGGACTTGAAAGCGGGGCAGAATTGCAGGAAACCGATTTCAGGAGGTAGACTGGAATTGCATTGAAAGCATAGGAAAAGAGGCAGAACGTCCACAATGATGCACTTGGCCAAAAAGGGCGTATGCGTTTTTTCCTGAATATATTCAGGAAAAAACGCATACGCCCTTTTTGGCCAACCAAGCAAGCTTGCAAAGGAAATCTGCACTACAATGAAGTCTCACTTCCCCCCGGTCAAAAGGGCCATCTGAAAAAAGTGTAAAATCCAGAAAGGCAGGACAGGCCATGGAGAACTGGGAGCCTTGTTATGCTGATGGGCGGGATGTAAACTGCCAACAGACACTCGGGAGAAGTGTATGGTGTTTCCTGAAACATCTAAAAAACAAAGCAACAGAGCCTAGGGCACTTCCACTTATGGTCCTATAGCTTAGGGAAATTAAAATCAAAAAGACACAGCCACCCCAATGTTTGGGACGCCTCTGTTTACAAGAACCTCGTTTACCGTACAAGTTCAATATCACAGAAAGTGAAAAATGGATAAAGAACTTGTGGTACTTACGTACAATGCAGTATCACTCAGCAGTGAAATCTATGTCATCAGGCCCGTAGCAGCACAATGAGTGGATTCAGGTACGATGATTCTAACTGAAATAAGTCACACAGAAAAAGAAACATCATAAGATATCAGTAATACACGGAATGTAAACTTGGCTACACAGGAACTGAATTACAGAACAGAACAGGGTCTCAAATTTAGAAAACCAACTTATGCTTGTTTAAGGGTAAAGGTGAGTTGGGGTGCTGCATAAAACCAGAGATTGAAATGAGCACAGATAAAGTTCCTTAAGCCAAATATGGAATAGACAAGAGCTACTCCTTGCTCAACGAAATGGACTCAACACCGCATATTAAACGCCTAAGAATGTACCTGACTCTTAAGTATCTTAAAACCTATGGATTGCTATGTCTCCGAAAGAGAATCAAGCATGTGTACAGGGGCATAAACGCAGCAGTGATAGGATTGGAGAGGTTCGGTGAGCAAATGAAGACCCTTTGAAGTCTTATTGCATGGTACCCATTCCACGGGTTTCAACTACCCAGGTTTAAGGTATTCTTCCTTCAGCTAAAACATGCATGTGGAACCTAGAGTATGATCAACCATGTGATCGGGAGACGTGTTCAAATATGTCTCAGTTTTCGTACCCTGGTACTCGGGTGCAACATTCCAGACGCTTTACTAACACTCTCCCGACTTGGAGAGTCAGTCCCTTTAACCTCCTGTTTGGCCCAGTTTGCAATTTCTGCGGAAGATGAACAGGAATAGCGAGAACCAATGAGAGACTAGCTGGAGGTGTCTGGACGGGCAAATTTAACTCTCATTTCCCACCAGGAAGAGGAAATAACCAAAGGCTCAGCGTGCCGTGCCGGAACCAGATTAGGGCCTGAAGCCATCCTGCGGTGTTGCGGCCAGCTCACAAGAAAGCGAGTTGCAGAAAGGAGCTCAGGGGCACTGTAATTCACAAACCTGCAGAGTTATAAATGACAGCTATCGTCCAAAAATATACTGAAGTAAGGCTGCCAAGAGGACTTGAAAGCGGGGCAGAATTGCAGGAAACCGATTTCAGGAGGTAGACTGGAATTGCATTGAAAGCATAGGAAAAGAGGCAGAACGTCCACAATGATGCACTTGGCCAAAAAGGGCGTATGCGTTTTTTCCTGAATATATTCAGGAAAAAACGCATACGCCCTTTTTGGCCAACCAAGCAAGCTTGCAAAGGAAATCTGCACTACAATGAAGTCTCACTTCCCCCCGGTCAAAAGGGCCATCTGAAAAAAGTGTAAAATCCAGAAAGGCAGGACAGGCCATGGAGAACTGGGAGCCTTGTTATGCTGATGGGCGGGATGTAAACTGCCAACAGACACTCGGGAGAAGTGTATGGTGTTTCCTGAAACATCTAAAAAACAAAGCAACAGAGCCTAGGGCACTTCCACTTATGGTCCTATAGCTTAGGGAAATTAAAATCAAAAAGACACAGCCACCCCAATGTTTGGGACGCCTCTGTTTACAAGAACCTCGTTTACCGTACAAGTTCAATATCACAGAAAGTGAAAAATGGATAAAGAACTTGTGGTACTTACGTACAATGCAGTATCACTCAGCAGTGAAATCTATGTCATCAGGCCCGTAGCAGCACAATGAGTGGATTCAGGTACGATGATTCTAACTGAAATAAGTCACACAGAAAAAGAAACATCATAAGATATCAGTAATACACGGAATGTAAACTTGGCTACACAGGAACTGAATTACAGAACAGAACAGGGTCTCAAATTTAGAAAACCAACTTATGCTTGTTTAAGGGTAAAGGTGAGTTGGGGTGCTGCATAAAACCAGAGATTGAAATGAGCACAGATAAAGTTCCTTAAGCCAAATATGGAATAGACAAGAGCTACTCCTTGCTCAACGAAATGGACTCAACACCGCATATTAAACGCCTAAGAATGTACCTGACTCTTAAGTATCTTAAAACCTATGGATTGCTATGTCTCCGAAAGAGAATCAAGCATGTGTACAGGGACATAAACGCAGCAGTGATAGGATTGGAGAGGTTCGGTGAGCAAATGAAGACCCTTTGAAGTCATATTGCATGGTACCCATTCCACGGGTTTCAACTACCCAGGTTTAAGGTATTCTTCCTTCAGCTAAAACATGCATGTGGAACCTAGAGTATGATCAACCATGTGATCGGGAGACGTGTTCAAATATGTCTCAGTTTTCGTACCCTGGTACTCGGGTGCAACATTCCAGACGCTTTACTAACACTCTCCCGACTTGGAGAGTCAGTCCCTTTAACCTCCTGTTTGGCCCAGTTTGCAATTTCTGCGGAAGATGAACAGGAATAGCGAGAACCAATGAGAGACTAGCTGGAGGTGTCTGGACGGGCAAATTTAACTCTCATTTCCCACCAGGAAGAGGAAATAACCAAAGGCTCAGCGTGCCGTGCCGGAACCAGATTAGGGCCTGAAACCATCCTGCGGTGTTGCGGCCAGCTCACAAGAAAGCGAGTTGAAGAAAGGAGCTCAGGGGCACTGTAATTCACAAACCTGCAGAGTTATAAATGACAGCTATCGTCCAAAAATATACTGAAGTAAGGCTGCCAAGAGGACTTGAAAGCGGGGCAGAATTGCAGGAAACCGATTTCAGGAGGTAGACTGGAATTGCATTGAAAGCATAGGAAAAGAGGCAGAACGTCCACAATGATGCACTTGGCCAAAAAGGGCGTATGCGTTTTTTCCTGAATATATTCAGGAAAAAACGCATACGCCCTTTTTGGCCAACCAAGCAAGCTTGCAAAGGAAATCTGCACTACAATGAAGTCTCACTTCCCCCCGGTCAAAAGGGCCATCTGAAAAAAGTGTAAAATCCAGAAAGGCAGGACAGGCCATGGAGAACTGGGAGCCTTGTTATGCTGATGGGCGGGATGTAAACTGCCAACAGACACTCGGGAGAAGTGTATGGTGTTTCCTGAAACATCTAAAAAACAAAGCAACAGAGCCTAGGCCACTTCCACTTATGGTCCTATAGCTTAGGGAAATTAAAATCAAAAAGACACAGCCACCCCAATGTTTGGGACGCCTCTGTTTACAAGAACCTCGTTTACCGTACAAGTTCAATATCACAGAAAGTGAAAAATGGATAAAGAACTTGTGGTACTTACGTACAATGCAGTATCACTCAGCAGTGAAATCTATGTCATCAGGCCCGTAGCAGCACAATGAGTGGATTCAGGTACGATGATTCTAACTGAAATAAGTCACACAGAAAAAGAAACATCATAAGATATCAGTAATACACGGAATGTAAACTTGGCTACACAGGAACTGAATTACAGAACAGAACAGGGTCTCAAATTTAGAAAACCAACTTATGCTTGTTTAAGGGTAAAGGTGAGTTGGGGTGCTGCATAAAACCAGAGATTGAAATGAGCACAGATAAAGTTCCTTAAGCCAAATATGGAATAGACAAGAGCTACTCCTTGCTCAACGAAATGGACTCAACACCGCATATTAAACGCCTAAGAATGTACCTGACTCTTAAGTATCTTAAAACCTATGGATTGCTATGTCTCCGAAAGAGAATCAAGCATGTGTACAGGGACATAAACGCAGCAGTGATAGGATTGGAGAGGTTCGGTGAGCAAATGAAGACCCTTTGAAGTCATATTGCATGGTACCCATTCCACGGGTTTCAACTACCCAGGTTTAAGGTATTCTTCCTTCAGCTAAAACATGCATGTGGAACCTAGAGTATGATCAACCATGTGATCGGGAGACGTGTTCAAATATGTCTCAGTTTTCGTACCCTGGTACTCGGGTGCAACATTCCAGACGCTTTACTAACACTCTCCCGACTTGGAGAGTCAGTCCCTTTAACCTCCTGTTTGGCCCAGTTTGCAATTTCTGCGGAAGATGAACAGGAATAGCGAGAACCAATGAGAGACTAGCTGGAGGTGTCTGGACGGGCAAATTTAACTCTCATTTCCCACCAGGAAGAGGAAATAACCAAAGGCTCAGCGTGCCGTGCCGGAACCAGATTAGGGCCTGAAGCCATCCTGCGGTGTTGCGGCCAGCTCACAAGAAAGCGAGTTGAAGAAAGGAGCTCAGGGGCACTGTAATTCACAAACCTGCAGAGTTATAAATGACAGCTATCGTCCAAAAATATACTGAAGTAAGGCTGCCAAGAGGACTTGAAAGCGGGGCAGAATTGCAGGAAACCGATTTCAGGAGGTAGACTGGAATTGCATTGAAAGCATAGGAAAAGAGGCAGAACGTCCACAATGATGCACTTGGCCAAAAAGGGCGTATGCGTTTTTTCCTGAATATATTCAGGAAAAAACGCATACGCCCTTTTTGGCCAACCAAGCAAGCTTGCAAAGGAAATCTGCACTACAATGAAGTCTCACTTCCCCCCGGTCAAAAGGGCCATCTGAAAAATGTGTAAAATCCAGAAAGGCAGGACAGGCCATGGAGAACTGGGAGCCTTGTTATGCTGATGGGCGGGATGTAAACTGCCAACAGACACTCGGGAGAAGTGTATGGTGTTTCCTGAAACATCTAAAAAACAAAGCAACAGAGCCTAGGGCACTTCCACTTATGGTCCTATAGCTTAGGGAAATTAAAATCAAAAAGACACAGCCACCCCAATGTTTGGGACGCCTCTGTTTACAAGAACCTCGTTTACCGTACAAGTTCAATATCACAGAAAGTGAAAAATGGATAAAGAACTTGTGGTACTTACGTACAATGCAGTATCACTCAGCAGTGAAATCTATGTCATCAGGCCCGTAGCAGCACAATGAGTGGATTCAGGTACGATGATTCTAACTGAAATAAGTCACACAGAAAAAGAAACATCATAAGATATCAGTAATACACGGAATGTAAACTTGGCTACACAGGAACTGAATTACAGAACAGAACAGGGTCTCAAATTTAGAAAACCAACTTATGCTTGTTTAAGGGTAAAGGTGAGTTGGGGTGCTGCATAAAACCAGAGATTGAAATGAGCACAGATAAAGTTCCTTAAGCCAAATATGGAATAGACAAGAGCTACTCCTTGCTCAACGAAATGGACTCAACACCGCATATTAAACGCCTAAGAATGTACCTGACTCTTAAGTATCTTAAAACCTATGGATTGCTATGTCTCCGAAAGAGAATCAAGCATGTGTACAGGGGCATAAACGCAGCAGTGATAGGATTGGAGAGGTTCGGTGAGCAAATGAAGACCCTTTGAAGTCATATTGCATGGTACCCATTCCACGGGTTTCAACTACCCAGGTTTAAGGTATTCTTCCTTCAGCTAAAACATGCATGTGGAACCTAGAGTATGATCAACCATGTGATCGGGAGACGTGTTCAAATATGTCTCAGTTTTCGTACCCTGGTACTCGGGTGCAACATTCCAGACGCTTTACTAACACTCTCCCGACTTGGAGAGTCAGTCCCTTTAACCTCCTGTTTGGCCCAGTTTGCAATTTCTGCGGAAGATGAACAGGAATAGCGAGAACCAATGAGAGACTAGCTGGAGGTGTCTGGACGGGCAAATTTAACTCTCATTTCCCACCAGGAAGAGGAAATAACCAAAGGCTCAGCGTGCCGTGCCGGAACCAGATTAGGGCCTGAAGCCATCCTGCGGTGTTGCGGCCAGCTCACAAGAAAGCGAGTTGCAGAAAGGAGCTCAGGGGCACTGTAATTCACAAACCTGCAGAGTTATAAATGACAGCTATCGTCCAAAAATATACTGAAGTAAGGCTGCCAAGAGGACTTGAAAGCGGGGCAGAATTGCAGGAAACCGATTTCAGGAGGTAGACTGGAATTGCATTGAAAGCATAGGAAAAGAGGCAGAACGTCCACAATGATGCACTTGGCCAAAAAGGGCGTATGCGTTTTTTCCTGAATATATTCAGGAAAAAACGCATACGCCCTTTTTGGCCAACCAAGCAAGCTTGCAAAGGAAATCTGCACTACAATGAAGTCTCACTTCCCCCCGGTCAAAAGGGCCATCTGAAAAAAGTGTAAAATCCAGAAAGGCAGGACAGGCCATGGAGAACTGGGAGCCTTGTTATGCTGATGGGCGGGATGTAAACTGCCAACAGACACTCGGGAGAAGTGTATGGTGTTTCCTGAAACATCTAAAAAACAAAGCAACAGAGCCTAGGGCACTTCCACTTATGGTCCTATAGCTTAGGGAAATTAAAATCAAAAAGACACAGCCACCCCAATGTTTGGGACGCCTCTGTTTACAAGAACCTCGTTTACCGTACAAGTTCAATATCACAGAAAGTGAAAAATGGATAAAGAACTTGTGGTACTTACGTACAATGCAGTATCACTCAGCAGTGAAATCTATGTCATCAGGCCCGTAGCAGCACAATGAGTGGATTCAGGTACGATGATTCTAACTGAAATAAGTCACACAGAAAAAGAAACATCATAAGATATCAGTAATACACGGAATGTAAACTTGGCTACACAGGAACTGAATTACAGAACAGAACAGGGTCTCAAATTTAGAAAACCAACTTATGCTTGTTTAAGGGTAAAGGTGAGTTGGGGTGCTGCATAAAACCAGAGATTGAAATGAGCACAGATAAAGTTCCTTAAGCCAAATATGGAATAGACAAGAGCTACTCCTTGCTCAACGAAATGGACTCAACACCGCATATTAAACGCCTAAGAATGTACCTGACTCTTAAGTATCTTAAAACCTATGGATTGCTATGTCTCCGAAAGAGAATCAAGCATGTGTACAGGGACATAAACGCAGCAGTGATAGGATTGGAGAGGTTCGGTGAGCAAATGAAGACCCTTTGAAGTCATATTGCATGGTACCCATTCCACGGGTTTCAACTACCCAGGTTTAAGGTATTCTTCCTTCAGCTAAAACATGCATGTGGAACCTAGAGTATGATCAACCATGTGATCGGGAGACGTGTTCAAATATGTCTCAGTTTTCGTACCTGGTACTCGGGTGCAACATTCCAGACGCTTTACTAACACTCTCCCGACTTGGAGAGTCAGTCCCTTTAACCTCCTGTTTGGCCCAGTTTGCAATTTCTGCGGAAGATGAACAGGAATAGCGAGAACCAATGAGAGACTAGCTGGAGGTGTCTGGACGGGCAAATTTAACTCTCATTTCCCACCAGGAAGAGGAAATAACCAAAGGCTCAGCGTGCCGTGCCGGAACCAGATTAGGGCCTGAAGCCATCCTGCGGTGTTGCGGCCAGGTCACAAGAAAACGAGTTGAAGAAAGGAGCTCAGGGGCACTGTAATTCACAAACCTGCAGAGTTATAAATGACAACTATCGTCCAAAAATATACTGAAGTAAGGCTGCCAAGAGGACTTGAAAGCGGGGCAGAATTGCAGGAAACCGATTTCAGGAGGTAGACTGGAATTGCATTGAAAGCATAGGAAAAGAGGCAGAACGTCCACAATGATGCACTTGGCCAAAAAGGGCGTATGCGTTTTTTCCTGAATATATTCAGGAAAAAACGCATACGCCCTTTTTGGCCAACCAAGCAAGCTTGCAAAGGAAATCTGCACTACAATGAAGTCTCACTTCCCCCCGGTCAAAAGGGCCATCTGAAAAAAGTGTAAAATCCAGAAAGGCAGGACAGGCCATGGAGAACTGGGAGCCTTGTTATGCTGATGGGCGGGATGTAAACTGCCAACAGACACTCGGGAGAAGTGTATGGTGTTTCCTGAAACATCTAAAAAACAAAGCAACAGAGCCTAGGGCACTTCCACTTATGGTCCTATAGCTTAGGGAAATTAAAATCAAAAAGACACAGCCACCCCAATGTTTGGGACGCCTCTGTTTACAAGAACCTCGTTTACCGTACAAGTTCAATATCACAGAAAGTGAAAAATGGATAAAGAACTTGTGGTACTTACGTACAATGCAGTATCACTCAGCAGTGAAATCTATGTCATCAGGCCCGTAGCAGCACAATGAGTGGATTCAGGTACGATGATTCTAACTGAAATAAGTCACACAGAAAAAGAAACATCATAAGATATCAGTAATACACGGAATGTAAACTTGGCTACACAGGAACTGAATTACAGAACAGAACAGGGTCTCAAATTTAGAAAACCAACTTATGCTTGTTTAAGGGTAAAGGTGAGTTGGGGTGCTGCATAAAACCAGAGATTGAAATGAGCACAGATAAAGTTCCTTAAGCCAAGTATGGAATAGACAAGAGCTACTCCTTGCTCAACGAAATGGACTCAACACCGCATATTAAACGCCTAAGAATGTACCTGACTCTTAAGTATCTTAAAACCTATGGATTGCTATGTCTCCGAAAGAGAATCAAGCATGTGTACAGGGACATAAACGCAGCAGTGATAGGATTGGAGAGGTTCGGTGAGCAAATGAAGACCCTTTGAAGTCATATTGCATGGTACCCATTCCACGGGTTTCAACTACCCAGGTTTAAGGTATTCTTCCTTCAGCTAAAACATGCATGTGGAACCTAGAGTATGATCAACCATGTGATCGGGAGACGTGTTCAAATATGTCTCAGTTTTCGTACCCTGGTACTCGGGTGCAACATTCCAGACGCTTTACTAACACTCTCCCGACTTGGAGAGTCAGTCCCTTTAACCTCCTGTTTGGCCCAGTTTGCAATTTCTGCGGAAGATGAACAGGAATAGCGAGAACCAATGAGAGACTAGCTGGAGGTGTCTGGACGGGCAAATTTAACTCTCATTTCCCACCAGGAAGAGGAAATAACCAAAGGCTCAGCGTGCCGTGCCGGAACCAGATTAGGGCCTGAAGCCATCCTGCGGTGTTGCGGCCAGCTCACAAGAAAGCGAGTTGAAGAAAGGAGCTCAGGGGCACTGTAATTCACAAACCTGCAGAGTTATAAATGACAACTATCGTCCAAAAATATACTGAAGTAAGGCTGCCAAGAGGACTTGAAAGCGGGGCAGAATTGCAGGAAACCGATTTCAGGAGGTAGACTGGAATTGCATTGAAAGCATAGGAAAAGAGGCAGAACGTCCACAATGATGCACTTGGCCAAAAAGGGCGTATGCGTTTTTTCCTGAATATATTCAGGAAAAAACGCATACGCCCTTTTTGGCCAACCAAGCAAGCTTGCAAAGGAAATCTGCACTACAATGAAGTCTCACTTCCCCCCGGTCAAAAGGGCCATCTGAAAAATGTGTAAAATCCAGAAAGGCAGGACAGGCCATGGAGAACTGGGAGCCTTGTTATGCTGATGGGCGGGATGTAAACTGCCAACAGACACTCGGGAGAAGTGTATGGTGTTTCCTGAAACATCTAAAAAACAAAGCAACAGAGCCTAGGGCACTTCCACTTATGGTCCTATAGCTTAGGGAAATTAAAATCAAAAAGACACAGCCACCCCAATGTTTGGGACGCCTCTGTTTACAAGAACCTCGTTTACCGTACAAGTTCAATATCACAGAAAGTGAAAAATGGATAAAGAACTTGTGGTACTTACGTACAATGCAGTATCACTCAGCAGTGAAATCTATGTCATCAGGCCCGTAGCAGCACAATGAGTGGATTCAGGTACGATGATTCTAACTGAAATAAGTCACACAGAAAAAGAAACATCATAAGATATCAGTAATACACGGAATGTAAACTTGGCTACACAGGAACTGAATTACAGAACAGAACAGGGTCTCAAATTTAGAAAACCAACTTATGCTTGTTTAAGGGTAAAGGTGAGTTGGGGTGCTGCATAAAACCAGAGATTGAAATGAGCACAGATAAAGTTCCTTAAGCCAAATATGGAATAGACAAGAGCTACTCCTTGCTCAACGAAATGGACTCAACACCGCATATTAAACGCCTAAGAATGTACCTGACTCTTAAGTATCTTAAAACCTATGGATTGCTATGTCTCCGAAAGAGAATCAAGCATGTGTACAGGGGCATAAACGCAGCAGTGATAGGATTGGAGAGGTTCGGTGAGCAAATGAAGACCCTTTGAAGTCATATTGCATGGTACCCATTCCACGGGTTTCAACTACCCAGGTTTAAGGTATTCTTCCTTCAGCTAAAACATGCATGTGGAACCTAGAGTATGATCAACCATGTGATCGGGAGACGTGTTCAAATATGTCTCAGTTTTCGTACCCTGGTACTCGGGTGCAACATTCCAGACGCTTTACTAACACTCTCCCGACTTGGAGAGTCAGTCCCTTTAACCTCCTGTTTGGCCCAGTTTGCAATTTCTGCGGAAGATGAACAGGAATAGCGAGAACCAATGAGAGACTAGCTGGAGGTGTCTGGACGGGCAAATTTATCTCTCATTTCCCACCAGGAAGAGGAAATAACCAAAGGCTCAGCGTGCCGTGCCGGAACCAGATTAGGGCCTGAAGCCATCCTGCGGTGTTGCGGCCAGCTCACAAGAAAACGAGTTGAAGAAAGGAGCTCAGGGGCACTGTAATTCACAAACCTGCAGAGTTATAAATGACAACTATCGTCCAAAAATATACTGAAGTAAGGCTGCCAAGAGGACTTGAAAGCGGGGCAGAATTGCAGGAAACCGATTTCAGGAGGTAGACTGGAATTGCATTGAAAGCATAGGAAAAGAGGCAGAACGTCCACAATGATGCACTTGGCCAAAAAGGGCGTATGCGTTTTTTCCTGAATATATTCAGGAAAAAACGCATACGCCCTTTTTGGCCAACCAAGCAAGCTTGCAAAGGAAATCTGCACTACAATGAAGTCTCACTTCCCCCCGGTCAAAAGGGCCATCTGAAAAAAGTGTAAAATCCAGAAAGGCAGGACAGGCCATGGAGAACTGGGAGCCTTGTTATGCTGATGGGCGGGATGTAAACTGCCAACAGACACTCGGGAGAAGTGTATGGTGTTTCCTGAAACATCTAAAAAACAAAGCAACAGAGCCTAGGCCACTTCCACTTATGGTCCTATAGCTTAGGGAAATTAAAATAAAAAAGACACAGCCACCCCAATGTTTGGGACGCCTCTGTTTACAAGAACCTCGTTTACCGTACAAGTTCAATATCACAGAAAGTGAAAAATGGATAAAGAACTTGTGGTACTTACGTACAATGCAGTATCACTCAGCAGTGAAATCTATGTCATCAGGCCCGTAGCAGCACAATGAGTGGATTCAGGTACGATGATTCTAACTGAAATAAGTCACACAGAAAAAGAAACATCATAAGATATCAGTAATACACGGAATGTAAACTTGGCTACACAGGAACTGAATTACAGAACAGAACAGGGTCTCAAATTTAGAAATCCAACTTATGCTTGTTTAAGGGTAAAGGTGAGTTGGGGTGCTGCATAAAACCAAAGATTGAAATGAGCACAGATAAAGTTCCTTAAGCCAAGTATGGAATAGACAAGAGCTACTCCTTGCTCAACGAAATGGACTCAACACCGCATATTAAACGCCTAAGAATGTACCTGACTCTTAAGTATCTTAAAACCTATGGATTGCTATGTCTCCGAAAGAGAATCAAGCATGTGTACAGGGACATAAACGCAGCAGTGATAGGATTGGAGAGGTTCGGTGAGCAAATGAAGACCCTTTGAAGTCATATTGCATGGTACCCATGCCACGGGTTTCAACTACCCAGGTTTAAGGTATTCTTCCTTCAGCTAAAACATGCATGTGGAACCTAGAGTATGATCAACCATGTGATCGGGAGACGTGTTCAAATATGTCTCAGTTTTCGTACCCTGGTACTCGGGTGCAACATTCCAGACGCTTTACTAACACTCTCCCGACTTGGAGAGTCAGTCCCTTTAAACTCCTGTTTGGCCCAGTTTGCAATTTCTGCGGAAGATGAACAGGAATAGCGAGAACCAATGAGAGACTAGCTGGAGGTGTCTGGACGGGCAAATTTAACTCTCATTTCCCACCAGGAAGAGGAAATAAGCAAAGGCTCAGCGTGCCATGCAGGAACCAGATTAGGGCCTGAAGCCATCCTGCGGTGTTGCAGCCAGCTCACAAGAAAACGAGTTGAAGAAAGGAGCTCAGGGACACTGTAATTCACAAACCTGCAGAGTTATAAATGACAACTATCGTCCAAAAATATACTGAAGTAAGGCTGCCAAGAGGACTTGAAAGCGGGGCAGAATTGCAGGAAACCGATTTCAGGAGGTAGACTGGAATTGCATTGAAAGCATAGGAAAAGAGGCAGAACGTCCACAATGATGCACTTGGCCAAAAAGGGCGTATGCGTTTTTTCCTGAATATATTCAGGAAAAAACGCATACGCCCTTTTTGGCCAACCAAGCAAGCTTGCAAAGGAAATCTGCACTACAATGAAGTCTCACTTCCCCCCCACCCCGGTCAAAAGGGCCATCTGAAAAAAGTGTAAAATCCAGAAAGGCAGGACAGGCCATGGAGAACTGGGAGCCTTGTTATGCTGATGGGCGGGATGTCAATTGCCAACAGACACTCGGGAGAAGTGTATGGTGTTTCCTGAAACATCTAAAAAACAAAGCAACAGAGCCTAGGGCACTTCCACTTATGGTCCTATAGCTTAGGGAAATTAAAATCAAAAAGATACAGCCACCCCAATGTTTGGGACGCCTCTGTTTACAAGAACCTCGTTTACCGTACAAGTTCAATATCACAGAAAGTGAAAAATGGATAAAGAACTTGTGGTACTTACGTACAATGCAGTATCACTCAGCAGTGAAATCTATGTCATCAGGCCCGTAGCAGCACAATGAGTGGATTCAGGTACGATGATTCTAACTGAAATAAGTCACACAGAAAAAGAAACATCATAAAATATCACTAATACACGGAATGTAAACTTGGCTACACAGGAACTGAATTACAGAACAGAACAGGGTCTCAAATTTAGAAAACCAACTTATGCTTGTTTAAGGGTAAAGGTGACTTGGGGTGCTGCATAAAACCAGAGATTGAAATGAGCACAGATAAAGTTCTTTAAGCCAAATATGGAATAGACAAGAGCTACTCCTTGCTCAACGAAATGGACTCAACACCGCATATTAAACGCCTAAGAATGTACCTGACTAGTAAGTATCTTAAAACCTATGGATTGCTATGTCTCCGAAAGAGAATCAAGCATGTGTACAGGGACATAAACGCAGCAGTGATAGGATTGGAGAGGTTCGGTGAGCAAATGAAGACCCTTTGAAGTCATATTGCATGGTACCCATTCCACGGGTTTCAACTACCCAGGTTTAAGGTATTCTTCCTTCAGCTAAAACATGCATGTGGAACCTAGAGTATGATCAACCATGTGATCGGGAGACGTGTTCAAATATGTCTCAGTTTTCGTACCCTGGTACTCGGGTGCAACATTCCAGACGCTTTACTAACACTCTCCCGACTTGGAGAGTCAGTCCCTTTAACCTCCTGTTTGGCCCAGTTTGCAATTTCTGCGGAAGATGAACAGGAATAGCGAGAACCAATGAGAGACTAGCTGGAGGTGTCTGGACGGGCAAATTTATCTCTCATTTCCCACCAGGAAGAGGAAATAACCAAAGGCTCAGCGTGCCGTGCCGGAACCAGATTAGGGCCTGAAGCCATCCTGCGGTGTTGCGGCCAGCTCACAAGAAAACGAGTTGAAGAAAGGAGCTCAGGGGCACTGTAATTCACAAACCTGCAGAGTTATAAATGACAACTATCGTCCAAAAATATACTGAAGTAAGGCTGCCAAGAGGACTTGAAAGCGGGGCAGAATTGCAGGAAACCGATTTCAGGAGGTAGACTGGAATTGCATTGAAAGCATAGGAAAAGAGGCAGAACGTCCACAATGATGCACTTGGCCAAAAAGGGCGTATGCGTTTTTTCCTGAATATATTCAGGAAAAAACGCATACGCCCTTTTTGGCCAACCAAGCAAGCTTGCAAAGGAAATCTGCACTACAATGAAGTCTCACTTCCCCCCCCCCCCCCGGTCAAAAGGGCCATCTGAATAAAGTGTAAAATCCAGAAAGGCAGGACAGGCCATGGAGAACTGGGAGCCTTGTTATGCTGATGGGCGGGATGTAAATTGCCAACAGACACTCGGGAGAAGTGTATGGTGTTTCCTGAAACATCTAAAAAACAAAACAACAGAGCCTAGGGCACTTCCACTTATGGTCCTATAGCTTAGGGAAATTAAAATCAAAAAGATACAGCCACCCCAATGTTTGGGACGCCTCTGTTTACAAGAACCTCGTTTACCGTACAAGTTCAATATCACAGAAAGTGAAAAATGGATAAAGAACTTGTGGTACTTACGTACAATGCAGTATCACTCAGCAGTGAAATCTATGTCATCAGGCCCGTAGCAGCACAATGAGTGGATTCAAGTACGATGATTCTAACTGAAATAAGTCACACAGAAAAAGAAACATCATAAGATATCAGTAATACATGGAATGTAAACTTGGCTACACAGGAACTGAATTACAGAACAGAACAGGGTCTCAAATTTAGAAAACCAACTTATGCTTGTTTAAGGGTAAAGGTGAGTTGGGGTGCTGCATAAAACCAGAGATTGAAATGAGCACAGATAAAGTTCCTTAAGCCAAGTATGGAATAGACAAGAGCTACTCCTTGCTCAACGAAATGGACTCAACACCGCATATTAAACGCCTAAGAATGTACCTGACTCTTAAGTATCTTAAAACCTATGGATTGCTATGTTTCCGAAAGAGAATCAAGCATGTGTACAGGGACATAAACGCAGCAGTGATAGGATTGGAGAGGTTCGGTGAGCAAATGAAGACCCTTTGAAGTCATATTGCATGGTACCCATTCCACGGGTTTCAACTACCCAGGTTTAAGGTATTCTTCCTTCAGCTAAAACATGCATGTGGAACCTAGAGTATGATCAACCATGTGATCGGGAGACGTGTTCAAATATGTCTCAGTTTTCGTACCCTGGTACTCGGGTGCAACATTCCAGACGCTTTACTAACACTCTCCCGACTTGGAGAGTCAGTCCCTTTAAACTCCTGTTTGGCCCAGTTTGCAATTTCTGCGGAAGATGAACAGGAATAGCGAGAACCAATGAGAGACTAGCTGGAGGTGTCTGGACGGGCAAATTTAACTCTCATTTCCCACCAGGAAGAGGAAATAACCAAAGGCTCAGCGTGCCGTGCCGGAACCAGATTAGGGCCTGAAGCCATCCTGCGGTGTTGCGGCCAGCTCACAAGAAAGCGAGTTGAAGAAAGGAGCTCAGGGGCACTGTAATTCACAAACCTGCAGAGTTATAAATGACAGCTATCGTCCAAAAATATACTGAAGTAAGGCTGCCAAGAGGACTTGAAAGCGGGGCAGAATTGCAGGAAACCGATTTCAGGAGGTAGACTGGAATTGCATTGAAAGCATAGGAAAAGAGGCAGAACGTCCACAATGATGCACTTGGCCAAAAAGGGCGTATGCGTTTTTTCCTGAATATATTCAGGAAAAAATGCATACGCCCTTTTTGGCCAACCAAGCAAGCTTGCAAAGGAAATCTGCACTACAATGAAGTCTCACTTCCCCCCGGTCAAAAGGGCCATCTGAAAAAAGTGTAAAATCCAGAAAGGCAGGACAGGCCATGGAGAACTGGGAGCCTTGTTATGCTGATGGGCGGGATGTAAACTGCCAACAGACACTCGGGAGAAGTGTATGGTGTTTCCTGAAACATCTAAAAAACAAAGCAACAGAGCCTAGGGCACTTCCACTTATGGTCCTATAGCTTAGGGAAATTAAAATCAAAAAGACACAGCCACCCCAATGTTTGGGACGCCTCTGTTTACAAGAACCTCGTTTACCGTACAAGTTCAATATCACAGAAAGTGAAAAATGGATAAAGAACTTGTGGTACTTACGTACAATGCAGTATCACTCAGCAGTGAAATCTATGTCATCAGGCCCGTAGCAGCACAATGAGTGGATTCAGGTACGATGATTCTAACTGAAATAAGTCACACAGAAAAAGAAACATCATAAGATATCAGTAATACACGGAATGTAAACTTGGCTACACAGGAACTGAATTACAGAACAGAACAGGGTCTCAAATTTAGAAAACCAACTTATGCTTGTTTAAGGGTAAAGGTGAGTTGGGGTGCTGCATAAAACCAGAGATTGAAATGAGCACAGATAAAGTTCCTTAAGCCAAATATGGAATAGACAAGAGCTACTCCTTGCTCAACGAAATGGACTCAACACCGCATATTAAACGCCTAAGAATGTACCTGACTCTTAAGTATCTTAAAACCTATGGATTGCTATGTCTCCGAAAGAGAATCAAGCATGTGTACAGGGACATAAACGCAGCAGTGATAGGATTGGAGAGGTTCGGTGAGCAAATGAAGACCCTTTGAAGTCATATTGCATGGTACCCATTCCACGGGTTTCAACTACCCAGGTTTAAGGTATTCTTCCTTCAGCTAAAACATGCATGTGGAACCTAGAGTATGATCAACCATGTGATCGGGAGACGTGTTCAAATATGTCTCAGTTTTCGTACCCTGGTACTCGGGTGCAACATTCCAGACGCTTTACTAACACTCTCCCGACTTGGAGAGTCAGTCCCTTTAACCTCCTGTTTGGCCCAGTTTGCAATTTCTGCGGAAGATGAACAGGAATAGCGAGAACCAATGAGAGACTAGCTGGAGGTGTCTGGACGGGCAAATTTAACTCTCATTTCCCACCAGGAAGAGGAAATAACCAAAGGCTCAGCGTGCCGTGCCGGAACCAGATTAGGGCCTGAAGCCATCCTGCGGTGTTGCGGCCAGCTCACAAGAAAGCGAGTTGAAGAAAGGAGCTCAGGGGCACTGTAATTCACAAACCTGCAGAGTTATAAATGACAGCTATCGTCCAAAAATATACTGAAGTAAGGCTGCCAAGAGGACTTGAAAGCGGGGCAGAATTGCAGGAAACCGATTTCAGGAGGTAGACTGGAATTGCATTGAAAGCATAGGAAAAGAGGCAGAACGTCCACAATGATGCACTTGGCCAAAAAGGGCGTATGCGTTTTTTCCTGAATATATTCAGGAAAAAACGCATACGCCCTTTTTGGCCAACCAAGCAAGCTTGCAAAGGAAATCTGCACTACAATGAAGTCTCACTTCCCCCCGGTCAAAAGGGCCATCTGAAAAAAGTGTAAAATCCAGAAAGGCAGGACAGGCCATGGAGAACTGGGAGCCTTGTTATGCTGATGGGCGGGATGTAAACTGCCAACAGACACTCGGGAGAAGTGTATGGTGTTTCCTGAAACATCTAAAAAACAAAGCAACAGAGCCTAGGGCACTTCCACTTATGGTCCTATAGCTTAGGGAAATTAAAATCAAAAAGACACAGCCACCCCAATGTTTGGGACGCCTCTGTTTACAAGAACCTCGTTTACCGTACAAGTTCAATATCACAGAAAGTGAAAAATGGATAAAGAACTTGTGGTACTTACGTACAATGCAGTATCACTCAGCAGTGAAATCTATGTCATCAGGCCCGTAGAAGCACAATGAGTGGATTCAGGTACGATGATTCTAACTGAAATAAGTCACACAGAAAAAGAAACATCATAAGATATCAGTAATACATGGAATGTAAACTTGGCTACACAGGAACTGAATTACAGAACAGAACAGGGTCTCAAATTTAGAAAACCAACTTATGCTTGTTTAAGGGTAAAGGTGAGTTGGGGTGCTGCATAAAACCAGAGATTGAAATGAGCACAGATAAAGTTCCTTAAGCCAAATATGGAATAGACAAGAGCTACTCCTTGCTCAACGAAATGGACTCAACACCGCATATTAAACGCCTAAGAATGTACCTGACTCTTAAGTATCTTAAAACCTATGGATTGCTATGTCTCCGAAAGAGAATCAAGCATGTGTACAGGGACATAAACGCAGCAGTGATAGGATTGGAGAGGTTCGGTGAGCAAATGAAGACCCTTTGAAGTCATATTGCATGGTACCCATTCCACGGGTTTCAACTACCCAGGTTTAAGGTATTCTTCCTTCAGCTAAAACATGCATGTGGAACCTAGAGTATGATCAACCATGTGATCGGGAGACGTGTTCAAATATGTCTCAGTTTTCGTACCTGGTACTCGGGTGCAACATTCCAGACGCTTTACTAACACTCTCCCGACTTGGAGAGTCAGTCCCTTTAACCTCCTGTTTGGCCCAGTTTGCAATTTCTGCGGAAGATGAACAGGAATAGCGAGAACCAATGAGAGACTAGCTGGAGGTGTCTGGACGGGCAAATTTAACTCTCATTTCCCACCAGGAAGAGGAAATAACCAAAGGCTCAGCATGCCGTGCCGGAACCAGATTAGGGCCTGAAGCCATCCTGCGGTGTTGCGGCCAGGTCACAAGAAAACGAGTTGAAGAAAGGAGCTCAGGGGCACTGTAATTCACAAACCTGCAGAGTTATAAATGACAACTATCGTCCAAAAATATACTGAAGTAAGGCTGCCAAGAGGACTTGAAAGCGGGGCAGAATTGCAGGAAACCGATTTCAGGAGGTAGACTGGAATTGCATTGAAAGCATAGGAAAAGAGGCAGAACGTCCACAATGATGCACTTGGCCAAAAAGGGCGTATGCGTTTTTTCCTGAATATATTCAGGAAAAAACGCATACGCCCTTTTTGGCCAACCAAGCAAGCTTGCAAAGGAAATCTGCACTACAATGAAGTCTCACTTCCCCCCGGTCAAAAGGGCCATCTGAAAAAAGTGTAAAATCCAGAAAGGCAGGACAGGCCATGGAGAACTGGGAGCCTTGTTATGCTGATGGGCGGGATGTAAACTGCCAACAGACACTCGGGAGAAGTGTATGGTGTTTCCTGAAACATCTAAAAAACAAAGCAACAGAGCCTAGGGCACTTCCACTTATGGTCCTATAGCTTAGGGAAATTAAAATCAAAAAGACACAGCCACCCCAATGTTTGGGACGCCTCTGTTTACAAGAACCTCGTTTACCGTACAAGTTCAATATCACAGAAAGTGAAAAATGGATAAAGAACTTGTGGTACTTACGTACAATGCAGTATCACTCAGCAGTGAAATCTATGTCATCAGGCCCGTAGCAGCACAATGAGTGGATTCAGGTACGATGATTCTAACTGAAATAAGTCACACAGAAAAAGAAACATCATAAGATATCAGTAATACACGGAATGTAAACTTGGCTACACAGGAACTGAATTACAGAACAGAACAGGGTCTCAAATTTAGAAAACCAACTTATGCTTGTTTAAGGGTAAAGGTGAGTTGGGGTGCTGCATAAAACCAGAGATTGAAATGAGCACAGATAAAGTTCCTTAAGCCAAGTATGGAATAGACAAGAGCTACTCCTTGCTCAACGAAATGGACTCAACACCGCATATTAAACGCCTAAGAATGTACCTGACTCTTAAGTATCTTAAAACCTATGGATTGCTATGTCTCCGAAAGAGAATCAAGCATGTGTACAGGGACATAAACGCAGCAGTGATAGGATTGGAGAGGTTCGGTGAGCAAATGAAGACCCTTTGAAGTCATATTGCATGGTACCCATTCCACGGGTTTCAACTACCCAGGTTTAAGGTATTCTTCCTTCAGCTAAAACATGCATGTGGAACCTAGAGTATGATCAACCATGTGATCGGGAGACGTGTTCAAATATGTCTCAGTTTTCGTACCCTGGTACTCGGGTGCAACATTCCAGACGCTTTACTAACACTCTCCCGACTTGGAGAGTCAGTCCCTTTAACCTCCTGTTTGGCCCAGTTTGCAATTTCTGCGGAAGATGAACAGGAATAGCGAGAACCAATGAGAGACTAGCTGGAGGTGTCTGGACGGGCAAATTTAACTCTCATTTCCCACCAGGAAGAGGAAATAACCAAAGGCTCAGCGTGCCGTGCCGGAACCAGATTAGGGCCTGAAGCCATCCTGCGGTGTTGCGGCCAGCTCACAAGAAAGCGAGTTGAAGAAAGGAGCTCAGGGGCACTGTAATTCACAAACCTGCAGAGTTATAAATGACAACTATCGTCCAAAAATATACTGAAGTAAGGCTGCCAAGAGGACTTGAAAGCGGGGCAGAATTGCAGGAAACCGATTTCAGGAGGTAGACTGGAATTGCATTGAAAGCATAGGAAAAGAGGCAGAACGTCCACAATGATGCACTTGGCCAAAAAGGGCGTATGCGTTTTTTCCTGAATATATTCAGGAAAAAACGCATACGCCCTTTTTGGCCAACCAAGCAAGCTTGCAAAGGAAATCTGCACTACAATGAAGTCTCACTTCCCCCCGGTCAAAAGGGCCATCTGAAAAATGTGTAAAATCCAGAAAGGCAGGACAGGCCATGGAGAACTGGGAGCCTTGTTATGCTGATGGGCGGGATGTAAACTGCCAACAGACACTCGGGAGAAGTGTATGGTGTTTCCTGAAACATCTAAAAAACAAAGCAACAGAGCCTAGGGCACTTCCACTTATGGTCCTATAGCTTAGGGAAATTAAAATCAAAAAGACACAGCCACCCCAATGTTTGGGACGCCTCTGTTTACAAGAACCTCGTTTACCGTACAAGTTCAATATCACAGAAAGTGAAAAATGGATAAAGAACTTGTGGTACTTACGTACAATGCAGTATCACTCAGCAGTGAAATCTATGTCATCAGGCCCGTAGCAGCACAATGAGTGGATTCAGGTACGATGATTCTAACTGAAATAAGTCACACAGAAAAAGAAACATCATAAGATATCAGTAATACACGGAATGTAAACTTGGCTACACAGGAACTGAATTACAGAACAGAACAGGGTCTCAAATTTAGAAAACCAACTTATGCTTGTTTAAGGGTAAAGGTGAGTTGGGGTGCTGCATAAAACCAGAGATTGAAATGAGCACAGATAAAGTTCCTTAAGCCAAATATGGAATAGACAAGAGCTACTCCTTGCTCAACGAAATGGACTCAACACCGCATATTAAACGCCTAAGAATGTACCTGACTCTTAAGTATCTTAAAACCTATGGATTGCTATGTCTCCGAAAGAGAATCAAGCATGTGTACAGGGGCATAAACGCAGCAGTGATAGGATTGGAGAGGTTCGGTGAGCAAATGAAGACCCTTTGAAGTCATATTGCATGGTACCCATTCCACGGGTTTCAACTACCCAGGTTTAAGGTATTCTTCCTTCAGCTAAAACATGCATGTGGAACCTAGAGTATGATCAACCATGTGATCGGGAGACGTGTTCAAATATGTCTCAGTTTTCGTACCCTGGTACTCGGGTGCAACATTCCAGACGCTTTACTAACACTCTCCCGACTTGGAGAGTCAGTCCCTTTAACCTCCTGTTTGGCCCAGTTTGCAATTTCTGCGGAAGATGAACAGGAATAGCGAGAACCAATGAGAGACTAGCTGGAGGTGTCTGGACGGGCAAATTTATCTCTCATTTCCCACCAGGAAGAGGAAATAACCAAAGGCTCAGCGTGCCGTGCCGGAACCAGATTAGGGCCTGAAGCCATCCTGCGGTGTTGCGGCCAGCTCACAAGAAAACGAGTTGAAGAAAGGAGCTCAGGGGCACTGTAATTCACAAACCTGCAGAGTTATAAATGACAACTATTGTCCAAAAATATACTGAAGTAAGGCTGCCAAGAGGACTTGAAAGCGGGGCAGAATTGCAGGAAACCGATTTCAGGAGGTAGACTGGAATTGCATTGAAAGCATAGGAAAAGAGGCAGAACGTCCACAATGATGCACTTGGCCAAAAAGGGCGTATGCGTTTTTTCCTGAATATATTCAGGAAAAAACGCATACGCCCTTTTTGGCCAACCAAGCAAGCTTGCAAAGGAAATCTGCACTACAATGAAGTCTCACTTCCCCCCGGTCAAAAGGGCCATCTGAAAAAAGTGTAAAATCCAGAAAGGCAGGACAGGCCATGGAGAACTGGGAGCCTTGTTATGCTGATGGGCGGGATGTAAACTGCCAACAGACACTCGGGAGAAGTGTATGGTGTTTCCTGAAACATCTAAAAAACAAAGCAACAGAGCCTAGGCCACTTCCACTTATGGTCCTATAGCTTAGGGAAATTAAAATCAAAAAGACACAGCCACCCCAATGTTTGGGACGCCTCTGTTTACAAGAACCTCGTTTACCGTACAAGTTCAATATCACAGAAAGTGAAAAATGGATAAAGAACTTGTGGTACTTACGTACAATGCAGTATCACTCAGCAGTGAAATCTATGTCATCAGGCCCGTAGCAGCACAATGAGTGGATTCAGGTACGATGATTCTAACTGAAATAAGTCACACAGAAAAAGAAACATCATAAGATATCAGTAATACACGGAATGTAAACTTGGCTACACAGGAACTGAATTACAGAACAGAACAGGGTCTCAAATTTAGAAATCCAACTTATGCTTGTTTAAGGGTAAAGGTGAGTTGGGGTGCTGCATAAAACCAAAGATTGAAATGAGCACAGATAAAGTTCCTTAAGCCAAGTATGGAATAGACAAGAGCTACTCCTTGCTCAACGAAATGGACTCAACACCGCATATTAAACGCCTAAGAATGTACCTGACTCTTAAGTATCTTAAAACCTATGGATTGCTATGTCTCCGAAAGAGAATCAAGCATGTGTACAGGGACATAAACGCAGCAGTGATAGGATTGGAGAGGTTCGGTGAGCAAATGAAGACCCTTTGAAGTCATATTGCATGGTACCCATTCCACGGGTTTCAACTACCCAGGTTTAAGGTATTCTTCCTTCAGCTAAAACATGCATGTGGAACCTAGAGTATGATCAACCATGTGATCGGGAGACGTGTTCAAATATGTCTCAGTTTTCGTACCCTGGTACTCGGGTGCAACATTCCAGACGCTTTACTAACACTCTCCCGACTTGGAGAGTCAGTCCCTTTAAACTCCTGTTTGGCCCAGTTTGCAATTTCTGCGGAAGATGAACAGGAATAGCGAGAACCAATGAGAGACTAGCTGGAGGTGTCTGGACGGGCAAATTTAACTCTCATTTCCCACCAGGAAGAGGAAATAACCAAAGGCTCAGCGTGCCATGCCGGAACCAGATTAGGGCCTGAAGCCATCCTGCGGTGTTGCGGCCAGCTCACAAGACAACGAGTTGAAGAAAGGAGCTCAGGGGCACTGTAATTCACAAACCTGCAGAGTTATAAATGACAACTATCGTCCAAAAATATACTGAAGTAAGGCTGCCAAGAGGACTTGAAAGCGGGGCAGAATTGCAGGAAACCGATTTCAGGAGGTAGACTGGAATTGCATTGAAAGCATAGGAAAAGAGGCAGAACGTCCACAATGATGCACTTGGCCAAAAAGGGCGTATGCGTTTTTTCCTGAATATATTCAGGAAAAAACGCATACGCCCTTTTTGGCCAACCAAGCAAGCTTGCAAAGGAAATCTGCACTACAATGAAGTCTCACTTCCCCCCCACCCCGGTCAAAAGGGCCATCTGAAAAAAGTGTAAAATCCAGAAAGGCAGGACAGGCCATGGAGAACTGGGAGCCTTGTTATGCTGATGGGCGGGATGTCAATTGCCAACAGACACTCGGGAGAAGTGTATGGTGTTTCCTGAAACATCTAAAAAACAAAGCAACAGAGCCTAGGGCACTTCCACTTATGGTCCTATAGCTTAGGGAAATTAAAATCAAAAAGATACAGCCACCCCAATGTTTGGGACGCCTCTGTTTACAAGAACCTCGTTTACCGTACAAGTTCAATATCACAGAAAGTGAAAAATGGATAAAGAACTTGTGGTACTTACGTACAATGCAGTATCACTCAGCAGTGAAATCTATGTCATCAGGCCCGTAGCAGCACAATGAGTGGATTCAGGTACGATGATTCTAACTGAAATAAGTCACACAGAAAAAGAAACATCATAAGATATCACTAATACACGGAATGTAAACTTGGCTACACAGGAACTGAATTACAGAACAGAACAGGGTCTCAAATTTAGAAAACCAACTTATGCTTGTTTAAGGGTAAAGGTGAGTTGGGGTGCTGCATAAAACCAGAGATTGAAATGAGCACAGATAAAGTTCTTTAAGCCAAATATGGAATAGACAAGAGCTACTCCTTGCTCAACGAAATGGACTCAACACCGCATATTAAACGCCTAAGAATGTACCTGACTAGTAAGTATCTTAAAACCTATGGATTGCTATGTCTCCGAAAGAGAATCAAGCATGTGTACAGGGACATAAACGCAGCAGTGATAGGATTGGAGAGGTTCGGTGAGCAAATGAAGACCCTTTGAAGTCATATTGCATGGTACCCATTCCACGGGTTTCAACTACCCAGGTTTAAGGTATTCTTCCTTCAGCTAAAACATGCATGTGGAACCTAGAGTATGATCAACCATGTGATCGGGAGACGTGTTCAAATATGTCTCAGTTTTCGTACCCTGGTACTCGGGTGCAACATTCCAGACGCTTTACTAACACTCTCCCGACTTGGAGAGTCAGTCCCTTTAACCTCCTGTTTGGCCCAGTTTGCAATTTCTGCGGAAGATGAACAGGAATAGCGAGAACCAATGAGAGACTAGCTGGAGGTGTCTGGACGGGCAAATTTATCTCTCATTTCCCACCAGGAAGAGGAAATAACCAAAGGCTCAGCGTGCCGTGCCGGAACCAGATTAGGGCCTGAAGCCATCCTGCGGTGTTGCGGCCAGCTCACAAGAAAACGAGTTGAAGAAAGGAGCTCAGGGGCACTGTAATTCACAAACCTGCAGAGTTATAAATGACAACTATCGTCCAAAAATATACTGAAGTAAGGCTGCCAAGAGGACTTGAAAGCGGGGCAGAATTGCAGGAAACCGATTTCAGGAGGTAGACTGGAATTGCATTGAAAGCATAGGAAAAGAGGCAGAACGTCCACAATGATGCACTTGGCCAAAAAGGGCGTATGCGTTTTTTCCTGAATATATTCAGGAAAAAACGCATACGCCCTTTTTGGCCAACCAAGCAAGCTTGCAAAGGAAATCTGCACTACAATGAAGTCTCACTTCCCCCCCCCCCGGTCAAAAGGGCCATCTGAATAAAGTGTAAAATCCAGAAAGGCAGGACAGGCCATGGAGAACTGGGAGCCTTGTTATGCTGATGGGCGGGATGTAAATTGCCAACAGACACTCGGGAGAAGTGTATGGTGTTTCCTGAAACATCTAAAAAACAAAACAACAGAGCCTAGGGCACTTCCACTTATGGTCCTATAGCTTAGGGAAATTAAAATCAAAAAGATACAGCCACCCCAATGTTTGGGACGCCTCTGTTTACAAGAACCTCGTTTACCGTACAAGTTCAATATCACAGAAAGTGAAAAATGGATAAAGAACTTGTGGTACTTACGTACAATGCAGTATCACTCAGCAGTGAAATCTATGTCATCAGGCCCGTAGCAGCACAATGAGTGGATTCAAGTACGATGATTCTAACTGAAATAAGTCACACAGAAAAAGAAACATCATAAGATATCAGTAATACATGGAATGTAAACTTGGCTACACAGGAACTGAATTACAGAACAGAACAGGGTCTCAAATTTAGAAAACCAACTTATGCTTGTTTAAGGGTAAAGGTGAGTTGGGGTGCTGCATAAAACCAGAGATTGAAATGAGCACAGATAAAGTTCCTTAAGCCAAATATGGAATAGACAAGAGCTACTCCTTGCTCAACGAAATGGACTCAACACCGCATATTAAACGCCTAAGAATGTACCTGACTCTTAAGTATCTTAAAACCTATGGATTGCTATGTCTCCGAAAGAGAATCAAGCATGTGTACAGGGACATAAACGCAGCAGTGATAGGATTGGAGAGGTTCGGTGAGCAAATGAAGACCCTTTGAAGTCATATTGCATGGTACCCATTCCACGGGTTTCAACTACCCAGGTTTAAGGTATTCTTCCTTCAGCTAAAACATGCATGTGGAACCTAGAGTATGATCAACCATGTGATCGGGAGACGTGTTCAAATATGTCTCAGTTTTCGTACCCTGGTACTCGGGTGCAACATTCCAGACGCTTTACTAACACTCTCCCGACTTGGAGAGTCAGTCCCTTTAACCTCCTGTTTGGCCCAGTTTGCAATTTCTGCGGAAGATGAACAGGAATAGCGAGAACCAATGAGAGACTAGCTGGAGGTGTCTGGACGGGCAAATTTAACTCTCATTTCCCACCAGGAAGAGGAAATAACCAAAGGCTCAGCGTGCCGTGCCGGAACCAGATTAGGGCCTGAAGCCATCCTGCGGTGTTGCGGCCAGCTCACAAGAAAACGAGTTGAAGAAAGGAGCTCAGGGGCACTGTAATTCACAAACCTGCAGAGTTATAAATGACAGCTATCGTCCAAAAATATACTGAAGTAAGGCTGCCAAGAGGACTTGAAAGCGGGGCAGAATTGCAGGAAACCGATTTCAGGAGGTAGACTGGAATTGCATTGAAAGCATAGGAAAAGAGGCAGAACGTCCACAATGATGCACTTGGCCAAAAAGGGCGTATGCGTTTTTTCCTGAATATATTCAGGAAAAAACGCATACGCCCTTTTTGGCCAACCAAGCAAGCTTGCAAAGGAAATCTGCACTACAATGAAGTCTCACTTCCCCCCGGTCAAAAGGGCCATCTGAAAAAAGTGTAAAATCCAGAAAGGCAGGACAGGCCATGGAGAACTGGGAGCCTTGTTATGCTGATGGGCGGGATGTAAACTGCCAACAGACACTCGGGAGAAGTGTATGGTGTTTCCTGAAACATCTAAAAAACAAAGCAACAGAGCCTAGGGCACTTCCACTTATGGTCCTATAGCTTAGGGAAATTAAAATCAAAAAGACACAGCCACCCCAATGTTTGGGACGCCTCTGTTTACAAGAACCTCGTTTACCGTACAAGTTCAATATCACAGAAAGTGAAAAATGGATAAAGAACTTGTGGTACTTACGTACAATGCAGTATCACTCAGCAGTGAAATCTATGTCATCAGGCCCGTAGCAGCACAATGAGTGGATTCAGGTACGATGATTCTAACTGAAATAAGTCACACAGAAAAAGAAACATCATAAGATATCAGTAATACACGGAATGTAAACTTGGCTACACAGGAACTGAATTACAGAACAGAACAGGGTCTCAAATTTAGAAAACCAACTTATGCTTGTTTAAGGGTAAAGGTGAGTTGGGGTGCTGCATAAAACCAGAGATTGAAATGAGCACAGATAAAGTTCCTTAAGCCAAGTATGGAATAGACAAGAGCTACTCCTTGCTCAACGAAATGGACTCAACACCGCATATTAAACGCCTAAGAATGTACCTGACTCTTAAGTATCTTAAAACCTATGGATTGCTATGTCTCCGAAAGAGAATCAAGCATGTGTACAGGGACATAAACGCAGCAGTGATAGGATTGGAGAGGTTCGGTGAGCAAATGAAGACCCTTTGAAGTCATATTGCATGGTACCCATTCCACGGGTTTCAACTACCCAGGTTTAAGGTATTCTTCCTTCAGCTAAAACATGCATGTGGAACCTAGAGTATGATCAACCATGTGATCGGGAGACGTGTTCAAATATGTCTCAGTTTTCGTACCCTGGTACTCGGGTGCAACATTCCAGACGCTTTACTAACACTCTCCCGACTTGGAGAGTCAGTCCCTTTAACCTCCTGTTTGGCCCAGTTTGCAATTTCTGCGGAAGATGAACAGGAATAGCGAGAACCAATGAGAGACTAGCTGGAGGTGTCTGGACGGGCAAATTTAACTCTCATTTCCCACCAGGAAGAGGAAATAACCAAAGGCTCAGCGTGCCGTGCCGGAACCAGATTAGGGCCTGAAGCCATCCTGCGGTGTTGCGGCCAGCTCACAAGAAAGCGAGTTGAAGAAAGGAGCTCAGGGGCACTGTAATTCACAAACCTGCAGAGTTATAAATGACAACTATCGTCCAAAAATATACTGAAGTAAGGCTGCCAAGAGGACTTGAAAGCGGGGCAGAATTGCAGGAAACCGATTTCAGGAGGTAGACTGGAATTGCATTGAAAGCATAGGAAAAGAGGCAGAACGTCCACAATGATGCACTTGGCCAAAAAGGGCGTATGCGTTTTTTCCTGAATATATTCAGGAAAAAACGCATACGCCCTTTTTGGCCAACCAAGCAAGCTTGCAAAGGAAATCTGCACTACAATGAAGTCTCACTTCCCCCCGGTCAAAAGGGCCATCTGAAAAATGTGTAAAATCCAGAAAGGCAGGACAGGCCATGGAGAACTGGGAGCCTTGTTATGCTGATGGGCGGGATGTAAACTGCCAACAGACACTCGGGAGAAGTGTATGGTGTTTCCTGAAACATCTAAAAAACAAAGCAACAGAGCCTAGGGCACTTCCACTTATGGTCCTATAGCTTAGGGAAATTAAAATCAAAAAGACACAGCCACCCCAATGTTTGGGACGCCTCTGTTTACAAGAACCTCGTTTACCGTACAAGTTCAATATCACAGAAAGTGAAAAATGGATAAAGAACTTGTGGTACTTACGTACAATGCAGTATCACTCAGCAGTGAAATCTATGTCATCAGGCCCGTAGCAGCACAATGAGTGGATTCAGGTACGATGATTCTAACTGAAATAAGTCACACAGAAAAAGAAACATCATAAGATATCAGTAATACACGGAATGTAAACTTGGCTACACAGGAACTGAATTACAGAACAGAACAGGGTCTCAAATTTAGAAAACCAACTTATGCTTGTTTAAGGGTAAAGGTGAGTTGGGGTGCTGCATAAAACCAGAGATTGAAATGAGCACAGATAAAGTTCCTTAAGCCAAATATGGAATAGACAAGAGCTACTCCTTGCTCAACGAAATGGACTCAACACCGCATATTAAACGCCTAAGAATGTACCTGACTCTTAAGTATCTTAAAACCTATGGATTGCTATGTCTCCGAAAGAGAATCAAGCATGTGTACAGGGGCATAAACGCAGCAGTGATAGGATTGGAGAGGTTCGGTGAGCAAATGAAGACCCTTTGAAGTCATATTGCATGGTACCCATTCCACGGGTTTCAACTACCCAGGTTTAAGGTATTCTTCCTTCAGCTAAAACATGCATGTGGAACCTAGAGTATGATCAACCATGTGATCGGGAGACGTGTTCAAATATGTCTCAGTTTTCGTACCCTGGTACTCGGGTGCAACATTCCAGACGCTTTACTAACACTCTCCCGACTTGGAGAGTCAGTCCCTTTAACCTCCTGTTTGGCCCAGTTTGCAATTTCTGCGGAAGATGAACAGGAATAGCGAGAACCAATGAGAGACTAGCTGGAGGTGTCTGGACGGGCAAATTTATCTCTCATTTCCCACCAGGAAGAGGAAATAACCAAAGGCTCAGCGTGCCGTGCCGGAACCAGATTAGGGCCTGAAGCCATCCTGCGGTGTTGCGGCCAGCTCACAAGAAAACGAGTTGAAGAAAGGAGCTCAGGGGCACTGTAATTCACAAACCTGCAGAGTTATAAATGACAACTATTGTCCAAAAATATACTGAAGTAAGGCTGCCAAGAGGACTTGAAAGCGGGGCAGAATTGCAGGAAACCGATTTCAGGAGGTAGACTGGAATTGCATTGAAAGCATAGGAAAAGAGGCAGAACGTCCACAATGATGCACTTGGCCAAAAAGGGCGTATGCGTTTTTTCCTGAATATATTCAGGAAAAAACGCATACGCCCTTTTTGGCCAACCAAGCAAGCTTGCAAAGGAAATCTGCACTACAATGAAGTCTCACTTCCCCCCGGTCAAAAGGGCCATCTGAAAAAAGTGTAAAATCCAGAAAGGCAGGACAGGCCATGGAGAACTGGGAGCCTTGTTATGCTGATGGGCGGGATGTAAACTGCCAACAGACACTCGGGAGAAGTGTATGGTGTTTCCTGAAACATCTAAAAAACAAAGCAACAGAGCCTAGGCCACTTCCACTTATGGTCCTATAGCTTAGGGAAATTAAAATCAAAAAGACACAGCCACCCCAATGTTTGGGACGCCTCTGTTTACAAGAACCTCGTTTACCGTACAAGTTCAATATCACAGAAAGTGAAAAATGGATAAAGAACTTGTGGTACTTACGTACAATGCAGTATCACTCAGCAGTGAAATCTATGTCATCAGGCCCGTAGCAGCACAATGAGTGGATTCAGGTACGATGATTCTAACTGAAATAAGTCACACAGAAAAAGAAACATCATAAGATATCAGTAATACACGGAATGTAAACTTGGCTACACAGGAACTGAATTACAGAACAGAACAGGGTCTCAAATTTAGAAATCCAACTTATGCTTGTTTAAGGGTAAAGGTGAGTTGGGGTGCTGCATAAAACCAAAGATTGAAATGAGCACAGATAAAGTTCCTTAAGCCAAGTATGGAATAGACAAGAGCTACTCCTTGCTCAACGAAATGGACTCAACACCGCATATTAAACGCCTAAGAATGTACCTGACTCTTAAGTATCTTAAAACCTATGGATTGCTATGTCTCCGAAAGAGAATCAAGCATGTGTACAGGGACATAAACGCAGCAGTGATAGGATTGGAGAGGTTCGGTGAGCAAATGAAGACCCTTTGAAGTCATATTGCATGGTACCCATTCCACGGGTTTCAACTACCCAGGTTTAAGGTATTCTTCCTTCAGCTAAAACATGCATGTGGAACCTAGAGTATGATCAACCATGTGATCGGGAGACGTGTTCAAATATGTCTCAGTTTTCGTACCCTGGTACTCGGGTGCAACATTCCAGACGCTTTACTAACACTCTCCCGACTTGGAGAGTCAGTCCCTTTAAACTCCTGTTTGGCCCAGTTTGCAATTTCTGCGGAAGATGAACAGGAATAGCGAGAACCAATGAGAGACTAGCTGGAGGTGTCTGGACGGGCAAATTTAACTCTCATTTCCCACCAGGAAGAGGAAATAACCAAAGGCTCAGCGTGCCATGCCGGAACCAGATTAGGGCCTGAAGCCATCCTGCGGTGTTGCGGCCAGCTCACAAGAAAACGAGTTGAAGAAAGGAGCTCAGGGGCACTGTAATTCACAAACCTGCAGAGTTATAAATGACAACTATCGTCCAAAAATATACTGAAGTAAGGCTGCCAAGAGGACTTGAAAGCGGGGCAGAATTGCAGGAAACCGATTTCAGGAGGTAGACTGGAATTGCATTGAAAGCATAGGAAAAGAGGCAGAACGTCCACAATGATGCACTTGGCCAAAAAGGGCGTATGCGTTTTTTCCTGAATATATTCAGGAAAAAACGCATACGCCCTTTTTGGCCAACCAAGCAAGCTTGCAAAGGAAATCTGCACTACAATGAAGTCTCACTTCCCCCCCACCCCGGTCAAAAGGGCCATCTGAAAAAAGTGTAAAATCCAGAAAGGCAGGACAGGCCATGGAGAACTGGGAGCCTTGTTATGCTGATGGGCGGGATGTCAATTGCCAACAGACACTCGGGAGAAGTGTATGGTGTTTCCTGAAACATCTAAAAAACAAAGCAACAGAGCCTAGGGCACTTCCACTTATGGTCCTATAGCTTAGGGAAATTAAAATCAAAAAGATACAGCCACCCCAATGTTTGGGACGCCTCTGTTTACAAGAACCTCGTTTACCGTACAAGTTCAATATCACAGAAAGTGAAAAATGGATAAAGAACTTGTGGTACTTACGTACAATGCAGTATCACTCAGCAGTGAAATCTATGTCATCAGGCCCGTAGCAGCACAATGAGTGGATTCAGGTACGATGATTCTAACTGAAATAAGTCACACAGAAAAAGAAACATCATAAGATATCACTAATACACGGAATGTAAACTTGGCTACACAGGAACTGAATTACAGAACAGAACAGGGTCTCAAATTTAGAAAACCAACTTATGCTTGTTTAAGGGTAAAGGTGAGTTGGGGTGCTGCATAAAACCAGAGATTGAAATGAGCACAGATAAAGTTCTTTAAGCCAAATATGGAATAGACAAGAGCTACTCCTTGCTCAACGAAATGGACTCAACACCGCATATTAAACGCCTAAGAATGTACCTGACTAGTAAGTATCTTAAAACCTATGGATTGCTATGTCTCCGAAAGAGAATCAAGCATGTGTACAGGGACATAAACGCAGCAGTGATAGGATTGGAGAGGTTCGGTGAGCAAATGAAGACCCTTTGAAGTCATATTGCATGGTACCCATTCCACGGGTTTCAACTACCCAGGTTTAAGGTATTCTTCCTTCAGCTAAAACATGCATGTGGAACCTAGAGTATGATCAACCATGTGATCGGGAGACGTGTTCAAATATGTCTCAGTTTTCGTACCCTGGTACTCGGGTGCAACATTCCAGACGCTTTACTAACACTCTCCCGACTTGGAGAGTCAGTCCCTTTAACCTCCTGTTTGGCCCAGTTTGCAATTTCTGCGGAAGATGAACAGGAATAGCGAGAACCAATGAGAGACTAGCTGGAGGTGTCTGGACGGGCAAATTTATCTCTCATTTCCCACCAGGAAGAGGAAATAACCAAAGGCTCAGCGTGCCGTGCCGGAACCAGATTAGGGCCTGAAGCCATCCTGCGGTGTTGCGGCCAGCTCACAAGAAAACGAGTTGAAGAAAGGAGCTCAGGGGCACTGTAATTCACAAACCTGCAGAGTTATAAATGACAACTATCGTCCAAAAATATACTGAAGTAAGGCTGCCAAGAGGACTTGAAAGCGGGGCAGAATTGCAGGAAACCGATTTCAGGAGGTAGACTGGAATTGCATTGAAAGCATAGGAAAAGAGGCAGAACGTCCACAATGATGCACTTGGCCAAAAAGGGCGTATGCGTTTTTTCCTGAATATATTCAGGAAAAAACGCATACGCCCTTTTTGGCCAACCAAGCAAGCTTGCAAAGGAAATCTGCACTACAATGAAGTCTCACTTCCCCCCCCCCCGGTCAAAAGGGCCATCTGAATAAAGTGTAAAATCCAGAAAGGCAGGACAGGCCATGGAGAACTGGGAGCCTTGTTATGCTGATGGGCGGGATGTAAATTGCCAACAGACACTCGGGAGAAGTGTATGGTGTTTCCTGAAACATCTAAAAAACAAAACAACAGAGCCTAGGGCACTTCCACTTATGGTCCTATAGCTTAGGGAAATTAAAATCAAAAAGATACAGCCACCCCAATGTTTGGGACGCCTCTGTTTACAAGAACCTCGTTTACCGTACAAGTTCAATATCACAGAAAGTGAAAAATGGATAAAGAACTTGTGGTACTTACGTACAATGCAGTATCACTCAGCAGTGAAATCTATGTCATCAGGCCCGTAGCAGCACAATGAGTGGATTCAAGTACGATGATTCTAACTGAAATAAGTCACACAGAAAAAGAAACATCATAAGATATCAGTAATACATGGAATGTAAACTTGGCTACACAGGAACTGAATTACAGAACAGAACAGGGTCTCAAATTTAGAAAACCAACTTATGCTTGTTTAAGGGTAAAGGTGAGTTGGGGTGCTGCATAAAACCAGAGATTGAAATGAGCACAGATAAAGTTCCTTAAGCCAAATATGGAATAGACAAGAGCTACTCCTTGCTCAACGAAATGGACTCAACACCGCATATTAAACGCCTAAGAATGTACCTGACTCTTAAGTATCTTAAAACCTATGGATTGCTATGTCTCCGAAAGAGAATCAAGCATGTGTACAGGGACATAAACGCAGCAGTGATAGGATTGGAGAGGTTCGGTGAGCAAATGAAGACCCTTTGAAGTCATATTGCATGGTACCCATTCCACGGGTTTCAACTACCCAGGTTTAAGGTATTCTTCCTTCAGCTAAAACATGCATGTGGAACCTAGAGTATGATCAACCATGTGATCGGGAGACGTGTTCAAATATGTCTCAGTTTTCGTACCCTGGTACTCGGGTGCAACATTCCAGACGCTTTACTAACACTCTCCCGACTTGGAGAGTCAGTCCCTTTAACCTCCTGTTTGGCCCAGTTTGCAATTTCTGCGGAAGATGAACAGGAATAGCGAGAACCAATGAGAGACTAGCTGGAGGTGTCTGGACGGGCAAATTTAACTCTCATTTCCCACCAGGAAGAGGAAATAACCAAAGGCTCAGCGTGCCGTGCCGGAACCAGATTAGGGCCTGAAGCCATCCTGCGGTGTTGCGGCCAGCTCACAAGAAAGCGAGTTGAAGAAAGGAGCTCAGGGGCACTGTAATTCACAAACCTGCAGAGTTATAAATGACAGCTATCGTCCAAAAATATACTGAAGTAAGGCTGCCAAGAGGACTTGAAAGCGGGGCAGAATTGCAGGAAACCGATTTCAGGAGGTAGACTGGAATTGCATTGAAAGCATAGGAAAAGAGGCAGAACGTCCACAATGATGCACTTGGCCAAAAAGGGCGTATGCGTTTTTTCCTGAATATATTCAGGAAAAAACGCATACGCCCTTTTTGGCCAACCAAGCAAGCTTGCAAAGGAAATCTGCACTACAATGAAGTCTCACTTCCCCCCGGTCAAAAGGGCCATCTGAAAAAAGTGTAAAATCCAGAAAGGCAGGACAGGCCATGGAGAACTGGGAGCCTTGTTATGCTGATGGGCGGGATGTAAACTGCCAACAGACACTCGGGAGAAGTGTATGGTGTTTCCTGAAACATCTAAAAAACAAAGCAACAGAGCCTAGGGCACTTCCACTTATGGTCCTATAGCTTAGGGAAATTAAAATCAAAAAGACACAGCCACCCCAATGTTTGGGACGCCTCTGTTTACAAGAACCTCGTTTACCGTACAAGTTCAATATCACAGAAAGTGAAAAATGGATAAAGAACTTGTGGTACTTACGTACAATGCAGTATCACTCAGCAGTGAAATCTATGTCATCAGGCCCGTAGCAGCACAATGAGTGGATTCAGGTACGATGATTCTAACTGAAATAAGTCACACAGAAAAAGAAACATCATAAGATATCAGTAATACACGGAATGTAAACTTGGCTACACAGGAACTGAATTACAGAACAGAACAGGGTCTCAAATTTAGAAAACCAACTTATGCTTGTTTAAGGGTAAAGGTGAGTTGGGGTGCTGCATAAAACCAGAGATTGAAATGAGCACAGATAAAGTTCCTTAAGCCAAATATGGAATAGACAAGAGCTACTCCTTGCTCAACGAAATGGACTCAACACCGCATATTAAACGCCTAAGAATGTACCTGACTCTTAAGTATCTTAAAACCTATGGATTGCTATGTCTCCGAAAGAGAATCAAGCATGTGTACAGGGACATAAACGCAGCAGTGATAGGATTGGAGAGGTTCGGTGAGCAAATGAAGACCCTTTGAAGTCATATTGCATGGTACCCATTCCACGGGTTTCAACTACCCAGGTTTAAGGTATTCTTCCTTCAGCTAAAACATGCATGTGGAACCTAGAGTATGATCAACCATGTGATCGGGAGACGTGTTCAAATATGTCTCAGTTTTCGTACCCTGGTACTCGGGTGCAACATTCCAGACGCTTTACTAACACTCTCCCGACTTGGAGAGTCAGTCCCTTTAACCTCCTGTTTGGCCCAGTTTGCAATTTCTGCGGAAGATGAACAGGAATAGCGAGAACCAATGAGAGACTAGCTGGAGGTGTCTGGACGGGCAAATTTAACTCTCATTTCCCACCAGGAAGAGGAAATAACCAAAGGCTCAGCGTGCCGTGCCGGAACCAGATTAGGGCCTGAAGCCATCCTGCGGTGTTGCGGCCAGCTCACAAGAAAGCGAGTTGAAGAAAGGAGCTCAGGGGCACTGTAATTCACAAACCTGCAGAGTTATAAATGACAGCTATCGTCCAAAAATATACTGAAGTAAGGCTGCCAAGAGGACTTGAAAGCGGGGCAGAATTGCAGGAAACCGATTTCAGGAGGTAGACTGGAATTGCATTGAAAGCATAGGAAAAGAGGCAGAACGTCCACAATGATGCACTTGGCCAAAAAGGGCGTATGCGTTTTTTCCTGAATATATTCAGGAAAAAACGCATACGCCCTTTTTGGCCAACCAAGCAAGCTTGCAAAGGAAATCTGCACTACAATGAAGTCTCACTTCCCCCCGGTCAAAAGGGCCATCTGAAAAAAGTGTAAAATCCAGAAAGGCAGGACAGGCCATGGAGAACTGGGAGCCTTGTTATGCTGATGGGCGGGATGTAAACTGCCAACAGACACTCGGGAGAAGTGTATGGTGTTTCCTGAAACATCTAAAAAACAAAGCAACAGAGCCTAGGGCACTTCCACTTATGGTCCTATAGCTTAGGGAAATTAAAATCAAAAAGACACAGCCACCCCAATGTTTGGGACGCCTCTGTTTACAAGAACCTCGTTTACCGTACAAGTTCAATATCACAGAAAGTGAAAAATGGATAAAGAACTTGTGGTACTTACGTACAATGCAGTATCACTCAGCAGTGAAATCTATGTCATCAGGCCCGTAGAAGCACAATGAGTGGATTCAGGTACGATGATTCTAACTGAAATAAGTCACACAGAAAAAGAAACATCATAAGATATCAGTAATACATGGAATGTAAACTTGGCTACACAGGAACTGAATTACAGAACAGAACAGGGTCTCAAATTTAGAAAACCAACTTATGCTTGTTTAAGGGTAAAGGTGAGTTGGGGTGCTGCATAAAACCAGAGATTGAAATGAGCACAGATAAAGTTCTTTAAGCCAAATATGGAATAGACAAGAGCTACTCCTTGCTCAACGAAATGGACTCAACACCGCATATTAAACGCCTAAGAATGTACCTGACTAGTAAGTATCTTAAAACCTATGGATTGCTATGTCTCCGAAAGAGAATCAAGCATGTGTACAGGGACATAAACGCAGCAGTGATAGGATTGGAGAGGTTCGGTGAGCAAATGAAGACCCTTTGAAGTCATATTGCATGGTACCCATTCCACGGGTTTCAACTACCCAGGTTTAAGGTATTCTTCCTTCAGCTAAAACATGCATGTGGAACCTAGAGTATGATCAACCATGTGATCGGGAGACGTGTTCAAATATGTCTCAGTTTTCGTACCCTGGTACTCGGGTGCAACATTCCAGACGCTTTACTAACACTCTCCCGACTTGGAGAGTCAGTCCCTTTAACCTCCTGTTTGGCCCAGTTTGCAATTTCTGCGGAAGATGAACAGGAATAGCGAGAACCAATGAGAGACTAGCTGGAGGTGTCTGGACGGGCAAATTTATCTCTCATTTCCCACCAGGAAGAGGAAATAACCAAAGGCTCAGCGTGCCGTGCCGGAACCAGATTAGGGCCTGAAGCCATCCTGCGGTGTTGCGGCCAGCTCACAAGAAAACGAGTTGAAGAAAGGAGCTCAGGGGCACTGTAATTCACAAACCTGCAGAGTTATAAATGACAACTATCGTCCAAAAATATACTGAAGTAAGGCTGCCAAGAGGACTTGAAAGCGGGGCAGAATTGCAGGAAACCGATTTCAGGAGGTAGACTGGAATTGCATTGAAAGCATAGGAAAAGAGGCAGAACGTCCACAATGATGCACTTGGCCAAAAAGGGCGTATGCGTTTTTTCCTGAATATATTCAGGAAAAAACGCATACGCCCTTTTTGGCCAACCAAGCAAGCTTGCAAAGGAAATCTGCACTACAATGAAGTCTCACTTCCCCCCCCCCCGGTCAAAAGGGCCATCTGAATAAAGTGTAAAATCCAGAAAGGCAGGACAGGCCATGGAGAACTGGGAGCCTTGTTATGCTGATGGGCGGGATGTAAATTGCCAACAGACACTCGGGAGAAGTGTATGGTGTTTCCTGAAACATCTAAAAAACAAAACAACAGAGCCTAGGGCACTTCCACTTATGGTCCTATAGCTTAGGGAAATTAAAATCAAAAAGATACAGCCACCCCAATGTTTGGGACGCCTCTGTTTACAAGAACCTCGTTTACCGTACAAGTTCAATATCACAGAAAGTGAAAAATGGATAAAGAACTTGTGGTACTTACGTACAATGCAGTATCACTCAGCAGTGAAATCTATGTCATCAGGCCCGTAGCAGCACAATGAGTGGATTCAAGTACGATGATTCTAACTGAAATAAGTCACACAGAAAAAGAAACATCATAAGATATCAGTAATACATGGAATGTAAACTTGGCTACACAGGAACTGAATTACAGAACAGAACAGGGTCTCAAATTTAGAAAACCAACTTATGCTTGTTTAAGGGTAAAGGTGAGTTGGGGTGCTGCATAAAACCAGAGATTGAAATGAGCACAGATAAAGTTCCTTAAGCCAAATATGGAATAGACAAGAGCTACTCCTTGCTCAACGAAATGGACTCAACACCGCATATTAAACGCCTAAGAATGTACCTGACTCTTAAGTATCTTAAAACCTATGGATTGCTATGTCTCCGAAAGAGAATCAAGCATGTGTACAGGGACATAAACGCAGCAGTGATAGGATTGGAGAGGTTCGGTGAGCAAATGAAGACCCTTTGAAGTCATATTGCATGGTACCCATTCCACGGGTTTCAACTACCCAGGTTTAAGGTATTCTTCCTTCAGCTAAAACATGCATGTGGAACCTAGAGTATGATCAACCATGTGATCGGGAGACGTGTTCAAATATGTCTCAGTTTTCGTACCCTGGTACTCGGGTGCAACATTCCAGACGCTTTACTAACACTCTCCCGACTTGGAGAGTCAGTCCCTTTAACCTCCTGTTTGGCCCAGTTTGCAATTTCTGCGGAAGATGAACAGGAATAGCGAGAACCAATGAGAGACTAGCTGGAGGTGTCTGGACGGGCAAATTTAACTCTCATTTCCCACCAGGAAGAGGAAATAACCAAAGGCTCAGCGTGCCGTGCCGGAACCAGATTAGGGCCTGAAGCCATCCTGCGGTGTTGCGGCCAGCTCACAAGAAAGCGAGTTGAAGAAAGGAGCTCAGGGGCACTGTAATTCACAAACCTGCAGAGTTATAAATGACAGCTATCGTCCAAAAATATACTGAAGTAAGGCTGCCAAGAGGACTTGAAAGCGGGGCAGAATTGCAGGAAACCGATTTCAGGAGGTAGACTGGAATTGCATTGAAAGCATAGGAAAAGAGGCAGAACGTCCACAATGATGCACTTGGCCAAAAAGGGCGTATGCGTTTTTTCCTGAATATATTCAGGAAAAAACGCATACGCCCTTTTTGGCCAACCAAGCAAGCTTGCAAAGGAAATCTGCACTACAATGAAGTCTCACTTCCCCCCGGTCAAAAGGGCCATCTGAAAAAAGTGTAAAATCCAGAAAGGCAGGACAGGCCATGGAGAACTGGGAGCCTTGTTATGCTGATGGGCGGGATGTAAACTGCCAACAGACACTCGGGAGAAGTGTATGGTGTTTCCTGAAACATCTAAAAAACAAAGCAACAGAGCCTAGGGCACTTCCACTTATGGTCCTATAGCTTAGGGAAATTAAAATCAAAAAGACACAGCCACCCCAATGTTTGGGACGCCTCTGTTTACAAGAACCTCGTTTACCGTACAAGTTCAATATCACAGAAAGTGAAAAATGGATAAAGAACTTGTGGTACTTACGTACAATGCAGTATCACTCAGCAGTGAAATCTATGTCATCAGGCCCGTAGCAGCACAATGAGTGGATTCAGGTACGATGATTCTAACTGAAATAAGTCACACAGAAAAAGAAACATCATAAGATATCAGTAATACACGGAATGTAAACTTGGCTACACAGGAACTGAATTACAGAACAGAACAGGGTCTCAAATTTAGAAAACCAACTTATGCTTGTTTAAGGGTAAAGGTGAGTTGGGGTGCTGCATAAAACCAGAGATTGAAATGAGCACAGATAAAGTTCCTTAAGCCAAATATGGAATAGACAAGAGCTACTCCTTGCTCAACGAAATGGACTCAACACCGCATATTAAACGCCTAAGAATGTACCTGACTCTTAAGTATCTTAAAACCTATGGATTGCTATGTCTCCGAAAGAGAATCAAGCATGTGTACAGGGACATAAACGCAGCAGTGATAGGATTGGAGAGGTTCGGTGAGCAAATGAAGACCCTTTGAAGTCATATTGCATGGTACCCATTCCACGGGTTTCAACTACCCAGGTTTAAGGTATTCTTCCTTCAGCTAAAACATGCATGTGGAACCTAGAGTATGATCAACCATGTGATCGGGAGACGTGTTCAAATATGTCTCAGTTTTCGTACCCTGGTACTCGGGTGCAACATTCCAGACGCTTTACTAACACTCTCCCGACTTGGAGAGTCAGTCCCTTTAACCTCCTGTTTGGCCCAGTTTGCAATTTCTGCGGAAGATGAACAGGAATAGCGAGAACCAATGAGAGACTAGCTGGAGGTGTCTGGACGGGCAAATTTAACTCTCATTTCCCACCAGGAAGAGGAAATAACCAAAGGCTCAGCGTGCCGTGCCGGAACCAGATTAGGGCCTGAAGCCATCCTGCGGTGTTGCGGCCAGCTCACAAGAAAGCGAGTTGAAGAAAGGAGCTCAGGGGCACTGTAATTCACAAACCTGCAGAGTTATAAATGACAGCTATCGTCCAAAAATATACTGAAGTAAGGCTGCCAAGAGGACTTGAAAGCGGGGCAGAATTGCAGGAAACCGATTTCAGGAGGTAGACTGGAATTGCATTGAAAGCATAGGAAAAGAGGCAGAACGTCCACAATGATGCACTTGGCCAAAAAGGGCGTATGCGTTTTTTCCTGAATATATTCAGGAAAAAACGCATACGCCCTTTTTGGCCAACCAAGCAAGCTTGCAAAGGAAATCTGCACTACAATGAAGTCTCACTTCCCCCCGGTCAAAAGGGCCATCTGAAAAAAGTGTAAAATCCAGAAAGGCAGGACAGGCCATGGAGAACTGGGAGCCTTGTTATGCTGATGGGCGGGATGTAAACTGCCAACAGACACTCGGGAGAAGTGTATGGTGTTTCCTGAAACATCTAAAAAACAAAGCAACAGAGCCTAGGGCACTTCCACTTATGGTCCTATAGCTTAGGGAAATTAAAATCAAAAAGACACAGCCACCCCAATGTTTGGGACGCCTCTGTTTACAAGAACCTCGTTTACCGTACAAGTTCAATATCACAGAAAGTGAAAAATGGATAAAGAACTTGTGGTACTTACGTACAATGCAGTATCACTCAGCAGTGAAATCTATGTCATCAGGCCCGTAGAAGCACAATGAGTGGATTCAGGTACGATGATTCTAACTGAAATAAGTCACACAGAAAAAGAAACATCATAAGATATCAGTAATACATGGAATGTAAACTTGGCTACACAGGAACTGAATTACAGAACAGAACAGGGTCTCAAATTTAGAAAACCAACTTATGCTTGTTTAAGGGTAAAGGTGAGTTGGGGTGCTGCATAAAACCAGAGATTGAAATGAGCACAGATAAAGTTCCTTAAGCCAAATATGGAATAGACAAGAGCTACTCCTTGCTCAACGAAATGGACTCAACACCGCATATTAAACGCCTAAGAATGTACCTGACTCTTAAGTATCTTAAAACCTATGGATTGCTATGTCTCCGAAAGAGAATCAAGCATGTGTACAGGGACATAAACGCAGCAGTGATAGGATTGGAGAGGTTCGGTGAGCAAATGAAGACCCTTTGAAGTCATATTGCATGGTACCCATTCCACGGGTTTCAACTACCCAGGTTTAAGGTATTCTTCCTTCAGCTAAAACATGCATGTGGAACCTAGAGTATGATCAACCATGTGATCGGGAGACGTGTTCAAATATGTCTCAGTTTTCGTACCTGGTACTCGGGTGCAACATTCCAGACGCTTTACTAACACTCTCCCGACTTGGAGAGTCAGTCCCTTTAACCTCCTGTTTGGCCCAGTTTGCAATTTCTGCGGAAGATGAACAGGAATAGCGAGAACCAATGAGAGACTAGCTGGAGGTGTCTGGACGGGCAAATTTAACTCTCATTTCCCACCAGGAAGAGGAAATAACCAAAGGCTCAGCGTGCCGTGCCGGAACCAGATTAGGGCCTGAAGCCATCCTGCGGTGTTGCGGCCAGGTCACAAGAAAACGAGTTGAAGAAAGGAGCTCAGGGGCACTGTAATTCACAAACCTGCAGAGTTATAAATGACAACTATCGTCCAAAAATATACTGAAGTAAGGCTGCCAAGAGGACTTGAAAGCGGGGCAGAATTGCAGGAAACCGATTTCAGGAGGTAGACTGGAATTGCATTGAAAGCATAGGAAAAGAGGCAGAACGTCCACAATGATGCACTTGGCCAAAAAGGGCGTATGCGTTTTTTCCTGAATATATTCAGGAAAAAACGCATACGCCCTTTTTGGCCAACCAAGCAAGCTTGCAAAGGAAATCTGCACTACAATGAAGTCTCACTTCCCCCCGGTCAAAAGGGCCATCTGAAAAAAGTGTAAAATCCAGAAAGGCAGGACAGGCCATGGAGAACTGGGAGCCTTGTTATGCTGATGGGCGGGATGTAAACTGCCAACAGACACTCGGGAGAAGTGTATGGTGTTTCCTGAAACATCTAAAAAACAAAGCAACAGAGCCTAGGGCACTTCCACTTATGGTCCTATAGCTTAGGGAAATTAAAATCAAAAAGACACAGCCACCCCAATGTTTGGGACGCCTCTGTTTACAAGAACCTCGTTTACCGTACAAGTTCAATATCACAGAAAGTGAAAAATGGATAAAGAACTTGTGGTACTTACGTACAATGCAGTATCACTCAGCAGTGAAATCTATGTCATCAGGCCCGTAGCAGCACAATGAGTGGATTCAGGTACGATGATTCTAACTGAAATAAGTCACACAGAAAAAGAAACATCATAAGATATCAGTAATACACGGAATGTAAACTTGGCTACACAGGAACTGAATTACAGAACAGAACAGGGTCTCAAATTTAGAAAACCAACTTATGCTTGTTTAAGGGTAAAGGTGAGTTGGGGTGCTGCATAAAACCAGAGATTGAAATGAGCACAGATAAAGTTCCTTAAGCCAAGTATGGAATAGACAAGAGCTACTCCTTGCTCAACGAAATGGACTCAACACCGCATATTAAACGCCTAAGAATGTACCTGACTCTTAAGTATCTTAAAACCTATGGATTGCTATGTCTCCGAAAGAGAATCAAGCATGTGTACAGGGACATAAACGCAGCAGTGATAGGATTGGAGAGGTTCGGTGAGCAAATGAAGACCCTTTGAAGTCATATTGCATGGTACCCATTCCACGGGTTTCAACTACCCAGGTTTAAGGTATTCTTCCTTCAGCTAAAACATGCATGTGGAACCTAGAGTATGATCAACCATGTGATCGGGAGACGTGTTCAAATATGTCTCAGTTTTCGTACCCTGGTACTCGGGTGCAACATTCCAGACGCTTTACTAACACTCTCCCGACTTGGAGAGTCAGTCCCTTTAACCTCCTGTTTGGCCCAGTTTGCAATTTCTGCGGAAGATGAACAGGAATAGCGAGAACCAATGAGAGACTAGCTGGAGGTGTCTGGACGGGCAAATTTAACTCTCATTTCCCACCAGGAAGAGGAAATAACCAAAGGCTCAGCGTGCCGTGCCGGAACCAGATTAGGGCCTGAAGCCATCCTGCGGTGTTGCGGCCAGCTCACAAGAAAGCGAGTTGAAGAAAGGAGCTCAGGGGCACTGTAATTCACAAACCTGCAGAGTTATAAATGACAACTATCGTCCAAAAATATACTGAAGTAAGGCTGCCAAGAGGACTTGAAAGCGGGGCAGAATTGCAGGAAACCGATTTCAGGAGGTAGACTGGAATTGCATTGAAAGCATAGGAAAAGAGGCAGAACGTCCACAATGATGCACTTGGCCAAAAAGGGCGTATGCGTTTTTTCCTGAATATATTCAGGAAAAAACGCATACGCCCTTTTTGGCCAACCAAGCAAGCTTGCAAAGGAAATCTGCACTACAATGAAGTCTCACTTCCCCCCGGTCAAAAGGGCCATCTGAAAAATGTGTAAAATCCAGAAAGGCAGGACAGGCCATGGAGAACTGGGAGCCTTGTTATGCTGATGGGCGGGATGTAAACTGCCAACAGACACTCGGGAGAAGTGTATGGTGTTTCCTGAAACATCTAAAAAACAAAGCAACAGAGCCTAGGGCACTTCCACTTATGGTCCTATAGCTTAGGGAAATTAAAATCAAAAAGACACAGCCACCCCAATGTTTGGGACGCCTCTGTTTACAAGAACCTCGTTTACCGTACAAGTTCAATATCACAGAAAGTGAAAAATGGATAAAGAACTTGTGGTACTTACGTACAATGCAGTATCACTCAGCAGTGAAATCTATGTCATCAGGCCCGTAGCAGCACAATGAGTGGATTCAGGTACGATGATTCTAACTGAAATAAGTCACACAGAAAAAGAAACATCATAAGATATCAGTAATACACGGAATGTAAACTTGGCTACACAGGAACTGAATTACAGAACAGAACAGGGTCTCAAATTTAGAAATCCAACTTATGCTTGTTTAAGGGTAAAGGTGAGTTGGGGTGCTGCATAAAACCAAAGATTGAAATGAGCACAGATAAAGTTCCTTAAGCCAAGTATGGAATAGACAAGAGCTACTCCTTGCTCAACGAAATGGACTCAACACCGCATATTAAACGCCTAAGAATGTACCTGACTCTTAAGTATCTTAAAACCTATGGATTGCTATGTCTCCGAAAGAGAATCAAGCATGTGTACAGGGACATAAACGCAGCAGTGATAGGATTGGAGAGGTTCGGTGAGCAAATGAAGACCCTTTGAAGTCATATTGCATGGTACCCATTCCACGGGTTTCAACTACCCAGGTTTAAGGTATTCTTCCTTCAGCTAAAACATGCATGTGGAACCTAGAGTATGATCAACCATGTGATCGGGAGACGTGTTCAAATATGTCTCAGTTTTCGTACCCTGGTACTCGGGTGCAACATTCCAGACGCTTTACTAACACTCTCCCGACTTGGAGAGTCAGTCCCTTTAACCTCCTGTTTGGCCCAGTTTGCAATTTCTGCGGAAGATGAACAGGAATAGCGAGAACCAATGAGAGACTAGCTGGAGGTGTCTGGACGGGCAAATTTATCTCTCATTTCCCACCAGGAAGAGGAAATAACCAAAGGCTCAGCGTGCCGTGCCGGAACCAGATTAGGGCCTGAAGCCATCCTGCGGTGTTGCGGCCAGCTCACAAGAAAACGAGTTGAAGAAAGGAGCTCAGGGGCACTGTAATTCACAAACCTGCAGAGTTATAAATGACAACTATCGTCCAAAAATATACTGAAGTAAGGCTGCCAAGAGGACTTGAAAGCGGGGCAGAATTGCAGGAAACCGATTTCAGGAGGTAGACTGGAATTGCATTGAAAGCATAGGAAAAGAGGCAGAACGTCCACAATGATGCACTTGGCCAAAAAGGGCGTATGCGTTTTTTCCTGAATATATTCAGGAAAAAACGCATACGCCCTTTTTGGCCAACCAAGCAAGCTTGCAAAGGAAATCTGCACTACAATGAAGTCTCACTTCCCCCCCCCCCGGTCAAAAGGGCCATCTGAATAAAGTGTAAAATCCAGAAAGGCAGGACAGGCCATGGAGAACTGGGAGCCTTGTTATGCTGATGGGCGGGATGTAAATTGCCAACAGACACTCGGGAGAAGTGTATGGTGTTTCCTGAAACATCTAAAAAACAAAACAACAGAGCCTAGGGCACTTCCACTTATGGTCCTATAGCTTAGGGAAATTAAAATCAAAAAGATACAGCCACCCCAATGTTTGGGACGCCTCTGTTTACAAGAACCTCGTTTACCGTACAAGTTCAATATCACAGAAAGTGAAAAATGGATAAAGAACTTGTGGTACTTACGTACAATGCAGTATCACTCAGCAGTGAAATCTATGTCATCAGGCCCGTAGCAGCACAATGAGTGGATTCAAGTACGATGATTCTAACTGAAATAAGTCACACAGAAAAAGAAACATCATAAGATATCAGTAATACATGGAATGTAAACTTGGCTACACAGGAACTGAATTACAGAACAGAACAGGGTCTCAAATTTAGAAAACCAACTTATGCTTGTTTAAGGGTAAAGGTGAGTTGGGGTGCTGCATAAAACCAGAGATTGAAATGAGCACAGATAAAGTTCCTTAAGCCAAGTATGGAATAGACAAGAGCTACTCCTTGCTCAACGAAATGGACTCAACACCGCATATTAAACGCCTAAGAATGTACCTGACTCTTAAGTATCTTAAAACCTATGGATTGCTATGTTTCCGAAAGAGAATCAAGCATGTGTACAGGGACATAAACGCAGCAGTGATAGGATTGGAGAGGTTCGGTGAGCAAATGAAGACCCTTTGAAGTCATATTGCATGGTACCCATTCCACGGGTTTCAACTACCCAGGTTTAAGGTATTCTTCCTTCAGCTAAAACATGCATGTGGAACCTAGAGTATGATCAACCATGTGATCGGGAGACGTGTTCAAATATGTCTCAGTTTTCGTACCCTGGTACTCGGGTGCAACATTCCAGACGCTTTACTAACACTCTCCCGACTTGGAGAGTCAGTCCCTTTAAACTCCTGTTTGGCCCAGTTTGCAATTTCTGCGGAAGATGAACAGGAATAGCGAGAACCAATGAGAGACTAGCTGGAGGTGTCTGGACGGGCAAATTTAACTCTCATTTCCCACCAGGAAGAGGAAATAACCAAAGGCTCAGCGTGCCGTGCCGGAACCAGATTAGGGCCTGAAGCCATCCTGCGGTGTTGCGGCCAGCTCACAAGAAAACGAGTTGAAGAAAGGAGCTCAGGGGCACTGTAATTCACAAACCTGCAGAGTTATAAATGACAGCTATCGTCCAAAAATATACTGAAGTAAGGCTGCCAAGAGGACTTGAAAGCGGGGCAGAATTGCAGGAAACCGATTTCAGGAGGTAGACTGGAATTGCATTGAAAGCATAGGAAAAGAGGCAGAACGTCCACAATGATGCACTTGGCCAAAAAGGGCGTATGCGTTTTTTCCTGAATATATTCAGGAAAAAACGCATACGCCCTTTTTGGCCAACCAAGCAAGCTTGCAAAGGAAATCTGCACTACAATGAAGTCTCACTTCCCCCCGGTCAAAAGGGCCATCTGAAAAAAGTGTAAAATCCAGAAAGGCAGGACAGGCCATGGAGAACTGGGAGCCTTGTTATGCTGATGGGCGGGATGTAAACTGCCAACAGACACTCGGGAGAAGTGTATGGTGTTTCCTGAAACATCTAAAAAACAAAGCAACAGAGCCTAGGGCACTTCCACTTATGGTCCTATAGCTTAGGGAAATTAAAATCAAAAAGACACAGCCACCCCAATGTTTGGGACGCCTCTGTTTACAAGAACCTCGTTTACCGTACAAGTTCAATATCACAGAAAGTGAAAAATGGATAAAGAACTTGTGGTACTTACGTACAATGCAGTATCACTCAGCAGTGAAATCTATGTCATCAGGCCCGTAGCAGCACAATGAGTGGATTCAGGTACGATGATTCTAACTGAAATAAGTCACACAGAAAAAGAAACATCATAAGATATCAGTAATACACGGAATGTAAACTTGGCTACACAGGAACTGAATTACAGAACAGAACAGGGTCTCAAATTTAGAAAACCAACTTATGCTTGTTTAAGGGTAAAGGTGAGTTGGGGTGCTGCATAAAACCAGAGATTGAAATGAGCACAGATAAAGTTCCTTAAGCCAAGTATGGAATAGACAAGAGCTACTCCTTGCTCAACGAAATGGACTCAACACCGCATATTAAACGCCTAAGAATGTACCTGACTCTTAAGTATCTTAAAACCTATGGATTGCTATGTCTCCGAAAGAGAATCAAGCATGTGTACAGGGACATAAACGCAGCAGTGATAGGATTGGAGAGGTTCGGTGAGCAAATGAAGACCCTTTGAAGTCATATTGCATGGTACCCATTCCACGGGTTTCAACTACCCAGGTTTAAGGTATTCTTCCTTCAGCTAAAACATGCATGTGGAACCTAGAGTATGATCAACCATGTGATCGGGAGACGTGTTCAAATATGTCTCAGTTTTCGTACCCTGGTACTCGGGTGCAACATTCCAGACGCTTTACTAACACTCTCCCGACTTGGAGAGTCAGTCCCTTTAACCTCCTGTTTGGCCCAGTTTGCAATTTCTGCGGAAGATGAACAGGAATAGCGAGAACCAATGAGAGACTAGCTGGAGGTGTCTGGACGGGCAAATTTAACTCTCATTTCCCACCAGGAAGAGGAAATAACCAAAGGCTCAGCGTGCCGTGCCGGAACCAGATTAGGGCCTGAAGCCATCCTGCGGTGTTGCGGCCAGCTCACAAGAAAACGAGTTGAAGAAAGGAGCTCAGGGGCACTGTAATTCACAAACCTGCAGAGTTATAAATGACAGCTATCGTCCAAAAATATACTGAAGTAAGGCTGCCAAGAGGACTTGAAAGCGGGGCAGAATTGCAGGAAACCGATTTCAGGAGGTAGACTGGAATTGCATTGAAAGCATAGGAAAAGAGGCAGAACGTCCACAATGATGCACTTGGCCAAAAAGGGCGTATGCGTTTTTTCCTGAATATATTCAGGAAAAAACGCATACGCCCTTTTTGGCCAACCAAGCAAGCTTGCAAAGGAAATCTGCACTACAATGAAGTCTCACTTCCCCCCGGTCAAAAGGGCCATCTGAAAAAAGTGTAAAATCCAGAAAGGCAGGACAGGCCATGGAGAACTGGGAGCCTTGTTATGCTGATGGGCGGGATGTAAACTGCCAACAGACACTCGGGAGAAGTGTATGGTGTTTCCTGAAACATCTAAAAAACAAAGCAACAGAGCCTAGGCCACTTCCACTTATGGTCCTATAGCTTAGGGAAATTAAAATCAAAAAGACACAGCCACCCCAATGTTTGGGACGCCTCTGTTTACAAGAACCTCGTTTACCGTACAAGTTCAATATCACAGAAAGTGAAAAATGGATAAAGAACTTGTGGTACTTACGTACAATGCAGTATCACTCAGCAGTGAAATCTATGTCATCAGGCCCGTAGCAGCACAATGAGTGGATTCAGGTACGATGATTCTAACTGAAATAAGTCACACAGAAAAAGAAACATCATAAGATATCAGCAATACACGGAATGTAAACTTGGCTACACAGGAACTGAATTACAGAACAGAACAGGGTCTCAAATTTAGAAAACCAACTTATGCTTGTTTAAGGGTAAAGGTGAGTTGGGGTGCTGCATAAAACCAGAGATTGAAATGAGCACAGATAAAGTTCCTTAAGCCAAATATGGAATAGACAAGAGCTACTCCTTGCTCAACGAAATGGACTCAACACCGCATATTAAACGCCTAAGAATGTACCTGACTCTTAAGTATCTTAAAACCTATGGATTGCTATGTCTCCGAAAGAGAATCAAGCATGTGTACAGGGACATAAACGCAGCAGTGATAGGATTGGAGAGGTTCGGTGAGCAAATGAAGACCCTTTGAAGTCATATTGCATGGTACCCATTCCACGGGTTTCAACTACCCAGGTTTAAGGTACTCTTCCTTCAGCTAAAACATGCATGTGGAACCTAGAGTATGATCAACCATGTGATCGGGAGACGTGTTCAAATATGTCTCAGTTTTCGTACCCTGGTAGTCGGGTGCAACATTCCAGACGCTTTACTAACACTCTCCCGACTTGGAGAGTCAGTCCCTTTAACCTCCTGTTTGGCCCAGTTTGCAATTTCTGCGGAAGATGAACAGGAATAGCGAGAACCAATGAGAGACTAGCTGGAGGTGTCTGGACGGGCAAATTTAACTCTCATTTCCCACCAGGAAGAGGAAATAACCAAAGGCTCAGCGTGCCGTGCCGGAACCAGATTAGGGCCTGAAGCCATCCTGCGGTGTTGCGGCCAGCTCACAAGAAAACGAGTTGAAGAAAGGAGCTCAGGGGCACTGTAATTCACAAACCTGCAGAGTTATAAATGACAGCTATCGTCCAAAAATATACTGAAGTAAGGCTGCCAAGAGGACTTGAAAGCGGGGCAGAATTGCAGGAAACCGATTTCAGGAGGTAGACTGGAATTGCATTGAAAGCATAGGAAAAGAGGCAGAACGTCCACAATGATGCACTTGGCCAAAAAGGGCGTATGCGTTTTTTCCTGAATATATTCAGGAAAAAACGCATACGCCCTTTTTGGCCAACCAAGCAAGCTTGCAAAGGAAATCTGCACTACAATGAAGTCTCACTTCCCCCCGGTCAAAAGGGCCATCTGAAAAAAGTGTAAAATCCAGAAAGGCAGGACAGGCCATGGAGAACTGGGAGCCTTGTTATGCTGATGGGCGGGATGTAAACTGCCAACAGACACTCGGGAGAAGTGTATGGTGTTTCCTGAAACATCTAAAAAACAAAGCAACAGAGCCTAGGGCACTTCCACTTATGGTCCTATAGCTTAGGGAAATTAAAATCAAAAAGACACAGCCACCCCAATGTTTGGGACGCCTCTGTTTACAAGAACCTCGTTTACCGTACAAGTTCAATATCACAGAAAGTGAAAAATGGATAAAGAACTTGTGGTACTTACGTACAATGCAGTATCACTCAGCAGTGAAATCTATGCCATCAGGCCCGTAGCAGCACAATGAGTGGATTCAGGTACGATGATTCTAACTGAAATAAGTCACACAGAAAAGGAAACATCATAAGATATCAGTAATACACGGAATGTAAACTTGGCTACACAGGAACTGAATTACAGAACAGAACAGGGTCTCAAATTTAGAAAACCAACTTATGCTTGTTTAAGGGTAAAGGTGAGTTGGGGTGCTGCATAAAACCAGAGATTGAAATGAGCACAGATAAAGTTCCTTAAGCCAAATATGGAATAGACAAGAGCTACTCCTTGCTCAACGAAATGGACTCAACACCGCATATTAAACGCCTAAGAATGTACCTGACTCTTAAGTATCTTAAAACCTATGGATTGCTATGTCTCCGAAAGAGAATCAAGCATGTGTACAGGGACATAAACGCAGCAGTGATAGGATTGGAGAGGTTCGGTGAGCAAATGAAGACCCTTTGAAGTCATATTGCATGGTACCCATTCCACGGGTTTCAACTACCCAGGTTTAAGGTACTCTTCCTTCAGCTAAAACATGCATGTGGAACCTAGAGTATGATCAACCATGTGATCGGGAGACGTGTTCAAATATGTCTCAGTTTTCGTACCCTGGTAGTCGGGTGCAACATTCCAGACGCTTTACTAACACTCTCCCGACTTGGAGAGTCAGTCCCTTTAACCTCCTGTTTGGCCCAGTTTGCAATTTCTGCGGAAGATGAACAGGAATAGCGAGAACCAATGAGAGACTAGCTGGAGGTGTCTGGACGGGCAAATTTAACTCTCATTTCCCACCAGGAAGAGGAAATAACCAAAGGCTCAGCGTGCCGTGCCGGAACCAGATTAGGGCCTGAAGCCATCCTGCGGTGTTGCGGCCAGCTCACAAGAAAACGAGTTGAAGAAAGGAGCTCAGGGGCACTGTAATTCACAAACCTGCAGAGTTATAAATGACAGCTATCGTCCAAAAATATACTGAAGTAAGGCTGCCAAGAGGACTTGAAAGCGGGGCAGAATTGCAGGAAACCGATTTCAGGAGGTAGACTGGAATTGCATTGAAAGCATAGGAAAAGAGGCAGAACGTCCACAATGATGCACTTGGCCAAAAAGGGCGTATGCGTTTTTTCCTGAATATATTCAGGAAAAAACGCATACGCCCTTTTTGGCCAACCAAGCAAGCTTGCAAAGGAAATCTGCACTACAATGAAGTCTCACTTCCCCCCGGTCAAAAGGGCCATCTGAAAAAAGTGTAAAATCCAGAAAGGCAGGACAGGCCATGGAGAACTGGGAGCCTTGTTATGCTGATGGGCGGGATGTAAACTGCCAACAGACACTCGGGAGAAGTGTATGGTGTTTCCTGAAACATCTAAAAAACAAAGCAACAGAGCCTAGGGCACTTCCACTTATGGTCCTATAGCTTAGGGAAATTAAAATCAAAAAGATACAGCCACCCCAATGTTTGGGACGCCTCTGTTTACAAGAACCTCGTTTACCGTACAAGTTCAATATCACAGAAAGTGAAAAATGGATAAAGAACTTGTGGTACTTACGTACAATGCAGTATCACTCAGCAGTGAAATCTATGCCATCAGGCCCGTAGCAGCACAATGAGTGGATTCAGGTACGATGATTCTAACTGAAATAAGTCACACAGAAAAGGAAACATCATAAGATATCAGTAATACACGGAATGTAAACTTGGCTACACAGGAACTGAATTACAGAACAGAACAGGGTCTCAAATTTAGAAAACCAACTTATGCTTGTTTAAGGGTAAAGGTGAGTTGGGGTGCTGCATAAAACCAGAGATTGAAATGAGCACAGATAAAGTTCCTTAAGCCAAATATGGAATAGACAAGAGCTACTCCTTGCTCAACGAAATGGACTCAACACCGCATATTAAACGCCTAAGAATGTACCTGACTCTTAAGTATCTTAAAACCTATGGATTGCTATGTCTCCGAAAGAGAATCAAGCATGTGTACAGGGACATAATCGCAGCAGTGATAGGATTGGAGAGGTTCGGTGAGCAAATGAAGACCCTTTGAAGTCATATTGCATGGTACCCATTCCACGGGTTTCAACTACCCAGGTTTAAGGTATTCTTCCTTCAGCTAAAACATGCATGTGGAACCTAGAGTATGATCAACCATGTGATCGGGAGACGTGTTCAAATATGTCTCAGTTTTCGTACCCTGGTAGTCGGGTGCAACATTCCAGACGCTTTACTAACACTCTCCCGACTTGGAGAGTCAGTCCCTTTAACCTCCTGTTTGGCCCAGTTTGCAATTTCTGCGGAAGATGAACAGGAATAGCGAGAACCAATGAGAGACTAGCTGGAGGTGTCTGGACGGGCAAATTTAACTCTCATTTCCCACCAGGAAGAGGAAATAACCAAAGGCTCAGCGTGCCATGCCGGAACCAGATTAGGGCCTGAAGCCATCCTGCGGTGTTGCGGCCAGCTCACAAGAAAACGAGTTGAAGAAAGGAGCTCAGGGGCACTGTAATTCACAAACCTGCAGAGTTATAAATGACAGCTATCGTCCAAAAATATACTGAAGTAAGGCTGCCAAGAGGACTTGAAAGCGGGGCAGAATTGCAGGAAACCGATTTCAGGAGGTAGACTGGAATTGCATTGAAAGCATAGGAAAAGAGGCAGAACGTCCACAATGATGCACTTGGCCAAAAAGGGCGTATGCGTTTTTTCCTGAATATATTCAGGAAAAAACGCATACGCCCTTTTTGGCCAACCAAGCAAGCTTGCAAAGGAAATCTGCACTACAATGAAGTCTCACTTCCCCCCGGTCAAAAGGGCCATCTGAAAAAAGTGTAAAATCCAGAAAGGCAGGACAGGCCATGGAGAACTGGGAGCCTTGTTATGCTGATGGGCGGGATGTAAACTGCCAACAGACACTCGGGAGAAGTGTATGGTGTTTCCTGAAACATCTAAAAAACAAAGCAACAGAGCCTAGGCCACTTCCACTTATGGTCCTATAGCTTAGGGAAATTAAAATCAAAAAGACACAGCCACCCCAATGTTTGGGACGCCTCTGTTTACAAGAACCTCGTTTACCGTACAAGTTCAATATCACAGAAAGTGAAAAATGGATAAAGAACTTGTGGTACTTACGTACAATGCAGTATCACTCAGCAGTGAAATCTATGTCATCAGGCCCGTAGCAGCACAATGAGTGGATTCAGGTACGATGATTCTAACTGAAATAAGTCACACAGAAAAAGAAACATCATAAGATATCAGCAATACACGGAATGTAAACTTGGCTACACAGGAACTGAATTACAGAACAGAACAGGGTCTCAAATTTAGAAAACCAACTTATGCTTGTTTAAGGGTAAAGGTGAGTTGGGGTGCTGCATAAAACCAGAGATTGAAATGAGCACAGATAAAGTTCCTTAAGCCAAATATGGAATAGACAAGAGCTACTCCTTGCTCAACGAAATGGACTCAACACCGCATATTAAACGCCTAAGAATGTACCTGACTCTTAAGTATCTTAAAACCTATGGATTGCTATGTCTCCGAAAGAGAATCAAGCATGTGTACAGGGACATAAACGCAGCAGTGATAGGATTGGAGAGGTTCGGTGAGCAAATGAAGACCCTTTGAAGTCATATTGCATGGTACCCATTCCACGGGTTTCAACTACCCAGGTTTAAGGTACTCTTCCTTCAGCTAAAACATGCATGTGGAACCTAGAGTATGATCAACCATGTGATCGGGAGACGTGTTCAAATATGTCTCAGTTTTCGTACCCTGGTAGTCGGGTGCAACATTCCAGACGCTTTACTAACACTCTCCCGACTTGGAGAGTCAGTCCCTTTAACCTCCTGTTTGGCCCAGTTTGCAATTTCTGCGGAAGATGAACAGGAATAGCGAGAACCAATGAGAGACTAGCTGGAGGTGTCTGGACGGGCAAATTTAACTCTCATTTCCCACCAGGAAGAGGAAATAACCAAAGGCTCAGCGTGCCGTGCCGGAACCAGATTAGGGCCTGAAGCCATCCTGCGGTGTTGCGGCCAGCTCACAAGAAAACGAGTTGAAGAAAGGAGCTCAGGGGCACTGTAATTCACAAACCTGCAGAGTTATAAATGACAGCTATCGTCCAAAAATATACTGAAGTAAGGCTGCCAAGAGGACTTGAAAGCGGGGCAGAATTGCAGGAAACCGATTTCAGGAGGTAGACTGGAATTGCATTGAAAGCATAGGAAAAGAGGCAGAACGTCCACAATGATGCACTTGGCCAAAAAGGGCGTATGCGTTTTTTCCTGAATATATTCAGGAAAAAACGCATACGCCCTTTTTGGCCAACCAAGCAAGCTTGCAAAGGAAATCTGCACTACAATGAAGTCTCACTTCCCCCCGGTCAAAAGGGCCATCTGAAAAAAGTGTAAAATCCAGAAAGGCAGGACAGGCCATGGAGAACTGGGAGCCTTGTTATGCTGATGGGCGGGATGTAAACTGCCAACAGACACTCGGGAGAAGTGTATGGTGTTTCCTGAAACATCTAAAAAACAAAGCAACAGAGCCTAGGCCACTTCCACTTATGGTCCTATAGCTTAGGGAAATTAAAATCAAAAAGATACAGCCACCCCAATGTTTGGGACGCCTCTGTTTACAAGAACCTCGTTTACCGTACAAGTTCAATATCACAGAAAGTGAAAAATGGATAAAGAACTTGTGGTACTTACGTACAATGCAGTATCACTCAGCAGTGAAATCTATGCCATCAGGCCCGTAGCAGCACAATGAGTGGATTCAGGTACGATGATTCTAACTGAAATAAGTCACACAGAAAAGGAAACATCATAAGATATCAGTAATACACGGAATGTAAACTTGGCTACACAGGAACTGAATTACAGAACAGAACAGGGTCTCAAATTTAGAAAACCAACTTATGCTTGTTTAAGGGTAAAGGTGAGTTGGGGTGCTGCATAAAACCAGAGATTGAAATGAGCACAGATAAAGTTCCTTAAGCCAAATATGGAATAGACAAGAGCTACTCCTTGCTCAACGAAATGGACTCAACACCGCATATTAAACGCCTAAGAATGTACCTGACTCTTAAGTATCTTAAAACCTATGGATTGCTATGTCTCCGAAAGAGAATCAAGCATGTGTACAGGGACATAAACGCAGCAGTGATAGGATTGGAGAGGTTCGGTGAGCAAATGAAGACCCTTTGAAGTCATATTGCATGGTACCCATTCCACGGGTTTCAACTACCCAGGTTTAAGGTATTCTTCCTTCAGCTAAAACATGCATGTGGAACCTAGAGTATGATCAACCATGTGATCGGGAGACGTGTTCAAATATGTCTCAGTTTTCGTACCCTGGTAGTCGGGTGCAACATTCCAGACGCTTTACTAACACTCTCCCGACTTGGAGAGTCAGTCCCTTTAACCTCCTGTTTGGCCCAGTTTGCAATTTCTGCGGAAGATGAACAGGAATAGCGAGAACCAATGAGAGACTAGCTGGAGGTGTCTGGACGGGCAAATTTAACTCTCATTTCCCACCAGGAAGAGGAAATAACCAAAGGCTCAGCGTGCCATGCCGGAACCAGATTAGGGCCTGAAGCCATCCTGCGGTGTTGCGGCCAGCTCACAAGAAAACGAGTTGAAGAAAGGAGCTCAGGGGCACTGTAATTCACAAACCTGCAGAGTTATAAATGACAGCTATCGTCCAAAAATATACTGAAGTAAGGCTGCCAAGAGGACTTGAAAGCGGGGCAGAATTGCAGGAAACCGATTTCAGGAGGTAGACTGGAATTGCATTGAAAGCATAGGAAAAGAGGCAGAACGTCCACAATGATGCACTTGGCCAAAAAGGGCGTATGCGTTTTTTCCTGAATATATTCAGGAAAAAACGCATACGCCCTTTTTGGCCAACCAAGCAAGCTTGCAAAGGAAATCTGCACTACAATGAAGTCTCACTTCCCCCCGGTCAAAAGGGCCATCTGAAAAAAGTGTAAAATCCAGAAAGGCAGGACAGGCCATGGAGAACTGGGAGCCTTGTTATGCTGATGGGCGGGATGTAAACTGCCAACAGACACTCGGGAGAAGTGTATGGTGTTTCCTGAAACATCTAAAAAACAAAGCAACAGAGCCTAGGCCACTTCCACTTATGGTCCTATAGCTTAGGGAAATTAAAATCAAAAAGACACAGCCACCCCAATGTTTGGGACGCCTCTGTTTACAAGAACCTCGTTTACCGTACAAGTTCAATATCACAGAAAGTGAAAAATGGATAAAGAACTTGTGGTACTTACGTACAATGCAGTATCACTCAGCAGTGAAATCTATGTCATCAGGCCCGTAGCAGCACAATGAGTGGATTCAGGTACGATGATTCTAACTGAAATAAGTCACACAGAAAAAGAAACATCATAAGATATCAGCAATACACGGAATGTAAACTTGGCTACACAGGAACTGAATTACAGAACAGAACAGGGTCTCAAATTTAGAAAACCAACTTATGCTTGTTTAAGGGTAAAGGTGAGTTGGGGTGCTGCATAAAACCAGAGATTGAAATGAGCACAGATAAAGTTCCTTAAGCCAAATATGGAATAGACAAGAGCTACTCCTTGCTCAACGAAATGGACTCAACACCGCATATTAAACGCCTAAGAATGTACCTGACTCTTAAGTATCTTAAAACCTATGGATTGCTATGTCTCCGAAAGAGAATCAAGCATGTGTACAGGGACATAAACGCAGCAGTGATAGGATTGGAGAGGTTCGGTGAGCAAATGAAGACCCTTTGAAGTCATATTGCATGGTACCCATTCCACGGGTTTCAACTACCCAGGTTTAAGGTACTCTTCCTTCAGCTAAAACATGCATGTGGAACCTAGAGTATGATCAACCATGTGATCGGGAGACGTGTTCAAATATGTCTCAGTTTTCGTACCCTGGTAGTCGGGTGCAACATTCCAGACGCTTTACTAACACTCTCCCGACTTGGAGAGTCAGTCCCTTTAACCTCCTGTTTGGCCCAGTTTGCAATTTCTGCGGAAGATGAACAGGAATAGCGAGAACCAATGAGAGACTAGCTGGAGGTGTCTGGACGGGCAAATTTAACTCTCATTTCCCACCAGGAAGAGGAAATAACCAAAGGCTCAGCGTGCCGTGCCGGAACCAGATTAAGGCCTGAAGCCATCCTGCGGTGTTGCGGCCAGCTCACAAGAAAACGAGTTGAAGAAAGGAGCTCAGGGGCACTGTAATTCACAAACCTGCAGAGTTATAAATGACAGCTATCGTCCAAAAATATACTGAAGTAAGGCTGCCAAGAGGACTTGAAAGCGGGGCAGAATTGCAGGAAACCGATTTCAGGAGGTAGACTGGAATTGCATTGAAAGCATAGGAAAAGAGGCAGAACGTCCACAATGATGCACTTGGCCAAAAAGGGCGTATGCGTTTTTTCCTGAATATATTCAGGAAAAAACGCATACGCCCTTTTTGGCCAACCAAGCAAGCTTGCAAAGGAAATCTGCACTACAATGAAGTCTCACTTCCCCCCGGTCAAAAGGGCCATCTGAAAAAAGTGTAAAATCCAGAAAGGCAGGACAGGCCATGGAGAACTGGGAGCCTTGTTATGCTGATGGGCGGGATGTAAACTGCCAACAGACACTCGGGAGAAGTGTATGGTGTTTCCTGAAACATCTAAAAAACAAAGCAACAGAGCCTAGGGCACTTCCACTTATGGTCCTATAGCTTAGGGAAATTAAAATCAAAAAGATACAGCCACCCCAATGTTTGGGACGCCTCTGTTTACAAGAACCTCGTTTACCGTACAAGTTCAATATCACAGAAAGTGAAAAATGGATAAAGAACTTGTGGTACTTACGTACAATGCAGTATCACTCAGCAGTGAAATCTATGCCATCAGGCCCGTAGCAGCACAATGAGTGGATTCAGGTACGATGATTCTAACTGAAATAAGTCACACAGAAAAGGAAACATCATAAGATATCAGTAATACACGGAATGTAAACTTGGCTACACAGGAACTGAATTACAGAACAGAACAGGGTCTCAAATTTAGAAAACCAACTTATGCTTGTTTAAGGGTAAAGGTGAGTTGGGGTGCTGCATAAAACCAGAGATTGAAATGAGCACAGATAAAGTTCCTTAAGCCAAATATGGAATAGACAAGAGCTACTCCTTGCTCAACGAAATGGACTCAACACCGCATATTAAACGCCTAAGAATGTACCTGACTCTTAAGTATCTTAAAACCTATGGATTGCTATGTCTCCGAAAGAGAATCAAGCATGTGTACAGGGACATAAACGCAGCAGTGATAGGATTGGAGAGGTTCGGTGAGCAAATGAAGACCCTTTGAAGTCATATTGCATGGTACCCATTCCACGGGTTTCAACTACCCAGGTTTAAGGTATTCTTCCTTCAGCTAAAACATGCATGTGGAACCTAGAGTATGATCAACCATGTGATCGGGAGACGTGTTCAAATATGTCTCAGTTTTCGTACCCTGGTAGTCGGGTGCAACATTCCAGACGCTTTACTAACACTCTCCCGACTTGGAGAGTCAGTCCCTTTAACCTCCTGTTTGGCCCAGTTTGCAATTTCTGCGGAAGATGAACAGGAATAGCGAGAACCAATGAGAGACTAGCTGGAGGTGTCTGGACGGGCAAATTTAACTCTCATTTCCCACCAGGAAGAGGAAATAACCAAAGGCTCAGCGTGCCATGCCGGAACCAGATTAGGGCCTGAAGCCATCCTGCGGTGTTGCGGCCAGCTCACAAGAAAACGAGTTGAAGAAAGGAGCTCAGGGGCACTGTAATTCACAAACCTGCAGAGTTATAAATGACAGCTATCGTCCAAAAATATACTGAAGTAAGGCTGCCAAGAGGACTTGAAAGCGGGGCAGAATTGCAGGAAACCGATTTCAGGAGGTAGACTGGAATTGCATTGAAAGCATAGGAAAAGAGGCAGAACGTCCACAATGATGCACTTGGCCAAAAAGGGCGTATGCGTTTTTTCCTGAATATATTCAGGAAAAAACGCATACGCCCTTTTTGGCCAACCAAGCAAGCTTGCAAAGGAAATCTGCACTACAATGAAGTCTCACTTCCCCCCGGTCAAAAGGGCCATCTGAAAAAAGTGTAAAATCCAGAAAGGCAGGACAGGCCATGGAGAACTGGGAGCCTTGTTATGCTGATGGGCGGGATGTAAACTGCCAACAGACACTCGGGAGAAGTGTATGGTGTTTCCTGAAACATCTAAAAAACAAAGCAACAGAGCCTAGGCCACTTCCACTTATGGTCCTATAGCTTAGGGAAATTAAAATCAAAAAGACACAGCCACCCCAATGTTTGGGACGCCTCTGTTTACAAGAACCTCGTTTACCGTACAAGTTCAATATCACAGAAAGTGAAAAATGGATAAAGAACTTGTGGTACTTACGTACAATGCAGTATCACTCAGCAGTGAAATCTATGTCATCAGGCCCGTAGCAGCACAATGAGTGGATTCAGGTACGATGATTCTAACTGAAATAAGTCACACAGAAAAAGAAACATCATAAGATATCAGTAATACACGGAATGTAAACTTGGCTACACAGGAACTGAATTACAGAACAGAACAGGGTCTCAAATTTAGAAAACCAACTTATGCTTGTTTAAGGGTAAAGGTGAGTTGGGGTGCTGCATAAAACCAGAGATTGAAATGAGCACAGATAAAGTTCCTTAAGCCAAATATGGAATAGACAAGAGCTACTCCTTGCTCAACGAAATGGACTCAACACCGCATATTAAACGCCTAAGAATGTACCTGACTCTTAAGTATCTTAAAACCTATGGATTGCTATGTCTCCGAAAGAGAATCAAGCATGTGTACAGGGACATAAACGCAGCAGTGATAGGATTGGAGAGGTTCGGTGAGCAAATGAAGACCCTTTGAAGTCATATTGCATGGTACCCATTCCACGGGTTTCAACTACCCAGGTTTAAGGTATTCTTCCTTCAGCTAAAACATGCATGTGGAACCTAGAGTATGATCAACCATGTGATCGGGAGACGTGTTCAAATATGTCTCAGTTTTCGTACCCTGGTACTCGGGTGCAACATTCCAGACGCTTTACTAACACTCTCCCGACTTGGAGAGTCAGTCCCTTTAACCTCCTGTTTGGCCCAGTTTGCAATTTCTGCGGAAGATGAACAGGAATAGCGAGAACCAATGAGAGACTAGCTGGAGGTGTCTGGACGGGCAAATTTAACTCTCATTTCCCACCAGGAAGAGGAAATAACCAAAGGCTCAGCGTGCCGTGCCGGAACCAGATTAGGGCCTGAAGCCATCCTGCGGTGTTGCGGCCAGCTCACAAGAAAACGAGTTGAAGAAAGGAGCTCAGGGGCACTGTAATTCACAAACCTGCAGAGTTATAAATGACAACTATCGTCCAAAAATATACTGAAGTAAGGCTGCCAAGAGGACTTGAAAGCGGGGCAGAATTGCAGGAAACCGATTTCAGGAGGTAGACTGGAATTGCATTGAAAGCATAGGAAAAGAGGCAGAACGTCCACAATGATGCACTTGGCCAAAAAGGGCGTATGCGTTTTTTCCTGAATATATTCAGGAAAAAACGCATACGCCCTTTTTGGCCAACCAAGCAAGCTTGCAAAGGAAATCTGCACTACAATGAAGTCTCACTTCCCCCCGGTCAAAAGGGCCATCTGAAAAAAGTGTAAAATCCAGAAAGGCAGGACAGGCCATGGAGAACTGGGAGCCTTGTTATGCTGATGGGCGGGATGTAAACTGCCAACAGACACTCGGGAGAAGTGTATGGTGTTTCCTGAAACATCTAAAAAACAAAGCAACAGAGCCTAGGCCACTTCCACTTATGGTCCTATAGCTTAGGGAAATTAAAATCAAAAAGACACAGCCACCCCAATGTTTGGGACGCCTCTGTTTACAAGAACCTCGTTTACCGTACAAGTTCAATATCACAGAAAGTGAAAAATGGATAAAGAACTTGTGGTACTTACGTACAATGCAGTATCACTCAGCAGTGAAATCTATGTCATCAGGCCCGTAGCAGCACAATGAGTGGATTCAGGTACGATGATTCTAACTGAAATAAGTCACACAGAAAAAGAAACATCATAAGATATCAGTAATACACGGAATGTAAACTTGGCTACACAGGAACTGAATTACAGAACAGAACAGGGTCTCAAATTTAGAAAACCAACTTATGCTTGTTTAAGGGTAAAGGTGAGTTGGGGTGCTGCATAAAACCAGAGATTGAAATGAGCACAGATAAAGTTCCTTAAGCCAAATATGGAATAGACAAGAGCTACTCCTTGCTCAACGAAATGGACTCAACACCGCATATTAAACGCCTAAGAATGTACCTGACTCTTAAGTATCTTAAAACCTATGGATTGCTATGTCTCCGAAAGAGAATCAAGCATGTGTACAGGGACATAAACGCAGCAGTGATAGGATTGGAGAGGTTCGGTGAGCAAATGAAGACCCTTTGAAGTCATATTGCATGGTACCCATTCCACGGGTTTCAACTACCCAGGTTTAAGGTATTCTTCCTTCAGCTAAAACATGCATGTGGAACCTAGAGTATGATCAACCATGTGATCGGGAGACGTGTTCAAATATGTCTCAGTTTTCGTACCCTGGTACTCGGGTGCAACATTCCAGACGCTTTACTAACACTCTCCCGACTTGGAGAGTCAGTCCCTTTAACCTCCTGTTTGGCCCAGTTTGCAATTTCTGCGGAAGATGAACAGGAATAGCGAGAACCAATGAGAGACTAGCTGGAGGTGTCTGGACGGGCAAATTTAACTCTCATTTCCCACCAGGAAGAGGAAATAACCAAAGGCTCAGCGTGCCGTGCCGGAACCAGATTAGGGCCTGAAGCCATCCTGCGGTGTTGCGGCCAGCTCACAAGAAAACGAGTTGAAGAAAGGAGCTCAGGGGCACTGTAATTCACAAACCTGCAGAGTTATAAATGACAACTATCGTCCAAAAATATACTGAAGTAAGGCTGCCAAGAGGACTTGAAAGCGGGGCAGAATTGCAGGAAACCGATTTCAGGAGGTAGACTGGAATTGCATTGAAAGCATAGGAAAAGAGGCAGAACGTCCACAATGATGCACTTGGCCAAAAAGGGCGTATGCGTTTTTTCCTGAATATATTCAGGAAAAAACGCATACGCCCTTTTTGGCCAACCAAGCAAGCTTGCAAAGGAAATCTGCACTACAATGAAGTCTCACTTCCCCCCGGTCAAAAGGGCCATCTGAAAAAAGTGTAAAATCCAGAAAGGCAGGACAGGCCATGGAGAACTGGGAGCCTTGTTATGCTGATGGGCGGGATGTAAACTGCCAACAGACACTCGGGAGAAGTGTATGGTGTTTCCTGAAACATCTAAAAAACAAAGCAACAGAGCCTAGGCCACTTCCACTTATGGTCCTATAGCTTAGGGAAATTAAAATCAAAAAGACACAGCCACCCCAATGTTTGGGACGCCTCTGTTTACAAGAACCTCGTTTACCGTACAAGTTCAATATCACAGAAAGTGAAAAATGGATAAAGAACTTGTGGTACTTACGTACAATGCAGTATCACTCAGCAGTGAAATCTATGTCATCAGGCCCGTAGCAGCACAATGAGTGGATTCAGGTACGATGATTCTAACTGAAATAAGTCACACAGAAAAAGAAACATCATAAGATATCAGTAATACACGGAATGTAAACTTGGCTACACAGGAACTGAATTACAGAACAGAACAGGGTCTCAAATTTAGAAAACCAACTTATGCTTGTTTAAGGGTAAAGGTGAGTTGGGGTGCTGCATAAAACCAGAGATTGAAATGAGCACAGATAAAGTTCCTTAAGCCAAATATGGAATAGACAAGAGCTACTCCTTGCTCAACGAAATGGACTCAACACCGCATATTAAACGCCTAAGAATGTACCTGACTCTTAAGTATCTTAAAACCTATGGATTGCTATGTCTCCGAAAGAGAATCAAGCATGTGTACAGGGACATAAACGCAGCAGTGATAGGATTGGAGAGGTTCGGTGAGCAAATGAAGACCCTTTGAAGTCATATTGCATGGTACCCATTCCACGGGTTTCAACTACCCAGGTTTAAGGTATTCTTCCTTCAGCTAAAACATGCATGTGGAACCTAGAGTATGATCAACCATGTGATCGGGAGACGTGTTCAAATATGTCTCAGTTTTCGTACCCTGGTACTCGGGTGCAACATTCCAGACGCTTTACTAACACTCTCCCGACTTGGAGAGTCAGTCCCTTTAACCTCCTGTTTGGCCCAGTTTGCAATTTCTGCGGAAGATGAACAGGAATAGCGAGAACCAATGAGAGACTAGCTGAGGTGTCTGGACGGGCAAATTTAACTCTCAATTTCCCACCAGGAAGAGGAAATAACCAAAGGCTCAGTGTGCCGTGCCGGAACCAGATTAGGGCCTGAAGCCATCCTGCGGTGTTGCGGCCAGCTCACAAGAAAACGAGTTGAAGAAAGGAGCTCAGGGGCACTGTAATTCACAAACCTGCAGAGTTATAAATGACAACTATCGTCCAAAAATATACTGAAGTAAGGCTGCCAAGAGGACTTGAAAGCGGGGCAGAATTGCAGGAAACCGATTTCAGGAGGTAGACTGGAATTGCATTGAAAGCATAGGAAAAGAGGCAGAAGGTCCACAATGATGCAATTGGCCAAAAAGGGCGTATGCGTTTTTTTCCTGAATATATTCAGGAAAAAACGCATACGCCCTTTTTGGCCAACCAAGCAAGCTTGCAAGGAAATCTGCACTACAATGAAGTCTCACTTCCCCCCGGTCAAAAGGGCCATCTGAAAAAAGTGTAAAATCCAGAAAGGCAGGACAGGCCATGGAGAACTGGGAGCCTTGTTATGCTGATGGGCGGGATGTAAATTGCCAACAGACACTCGGGAGAAGTGTATGGTGTTTCCTGAAACATCTAAAAAACAAAGCAACAGAGCCTAGGCCACTTCCACTTATGGTCCTATAGCTTAGGGAAATTAAAATCAAACAGACACAGCTACCCCAAAGTTTGGGATGCCTCTGTTTACAAGAACCTCGTTTACAGTACAAGTTCAACATCACAGAAAGTGAAAAATGGATAAAGAAGTTGTGGTATTTACTTACAAAGCAATATCACTCAGCAATGAAATCTATGTCATCAGACCCTTAGCAGCACAATGAGTGGATTCAGGTATGGTGATTCTAACTGAAATAAGTCACACAGAAAAAGAAACATCATAAGATATCAGTAATACACGGAATGTAAACTTGGCTACAGAGGAACTGAATTAAAGAACAGAACTGGGTCTCAAATTTAGAAAACCAACTTATCCTTGCTTAAGGGGAAAGGTGAGTTGGGGTGCTGCATAAAACCAGAGATTGAAATGAGCACAGATAAAGTTCCTTAAGCCAAATATGGAATAGACAAGAGCTACACCTTGCTCAACGAAATGGACTCAACACCGCATATTAAACGCCTAAGAATATACCTGACTAGTAAGTATCTTAAAACCTATGGATTGCTATGTCTCCGAAAGAGAAACAAGCATGTGTACAGGGGCATAAACGCAGCAGTGATAGGATTGGAGAGGTTCGGTGAGCAAATGAAGACCCTTTGAAGTCATATTGCATGGTACCCATTCCACGGATTTCAACTACGCAGGTTTAAGGTATTCTTCCTTCAGCTAAAACATGCATGTGGAACCTAGAGTATGATCAACCATGTGATCGGGAGACGTGTTCAAATATGTCTCAGTTTTCGTACCCTGGTACTCGGGTGCAACATTCCAGACGCTTTACTCACACTCTCCCGACTTGGAGAGTCAGTCCCTTTAACTTCCTGTTTGGCCCAGTTTGCAATTTCTGCGGAAGATGAACAGGAATAGGGAGAACCAATGAGAGACTAGCTGGAGGTGTCTGGACGGGCACATTTAACTCTCATTTCCCACCAGGAAGAGGAATTAACCAAAGGCTCAGCGTGCCGTGCCGGAACCAGATTAGGGCCTGAAGCCATCCTGCGGTGTTGCGGCCAGCTCAAAAGAAAGCGAGTTGAAGAAAGTAGCTCAGGGTCACTGTAATTCACAAACCTGCAGAGCTATAAATGACAGCTATCGTCCAAAAATATACTGAAGTAAGGCTGCCAAGAGGACTTGAAAGCGGGGCAGAATTGCAGGAAACCGATTTCAGGAGGTAGACTGGAATTGCATTGAAAGCATAGGAAAAGAGGCAGAACGTCCACGATGATGCACTTAGCCAAAAAGGGCGTATGCGTTTTTTCCTGAATATATTCAGGAAAAAACGCATACGCCCTTTTTGGCCAACCAAGCAAGCTTGCAAAGGAAATCTGCACTACAATGAAGTCTCACTTCCCCCCGGTCAAAAGGGCCATCTGAAAAAAGTGTAAAATCCAGAAAGGCAGGACAGGCCATGGAGAACTGGGAGCCTTGTTATGCTGATGGGCCGGATGTAAATTGCCAGCAGACACTCAGGAGAAGTGTATGGTGTTTCCTGAAACATCTAAAAAACAAAGCAACAGAGCCTAGGGCACTTCCAATTATGGTCCTATAGCTTAGGGAAATTAAAATCAAAAAGACACAGCCACCCCAAAGTATGGGACGCCTCTGTTTACAAGAACCTCGTTTACAGTACAAGTTCAACATCGCAGAAAGTGAAAAATGGATAAAGAAGTTGTGGTATTTACTTACAAAGCAATATTACTCAGCAATGAAATCTATGTCATCAGGCCCTTAGCAGCACAATGAGTGGATTCAGGTATGATGATTCTAACTGAAATAGGTCACACAGAAAAAGAAACATCATAAGATATCAGCAATACACGGAATGTAAACTTGGCTATACAGGAACTGAATTACAGAACAGAAGAGGGTCTCAAATTTAGAAAACCAACTTATGCTTGCTTAAGGGGAAAGGTGAGTTGGGGTGCTGCATAAAACCAGAGATTGAAATGAGCACAGATAAAGTTCCTTAAGCCAAATATGGAATAGACAAGAGCTACTCCTTGCTCAACGAAATGGACTCAACACCGCATATTAAACGCCTAAGAATGTACCTGACTAGTAAATATCTTAAAACCTATGGATTGCTATGTCTCCGAAAGAGAATCAAGCGTGTGTACAGGGGCATAAACGCAGCAGTGATAGGATTGGAGAGGTTCGGTGAGCAAATGAAGACCCTTTGAATTCATATTGCATGGTACCCATTCCACGGATTTCAACTACGCAGGTTTAAGGTATTCTTCCTTCAGCTAAAACATGCATGTGGAAACTAGAGTATGATCAACCATGTGATCGGGAGACGTGTTCAAATATGTCTCAGTTTTCGTACCCTGGTACTCGGGTGCAACATTCCAGACGCTTTACTAACACTCTCCCGACTTGGAGAGTCAGTCCCTTTAACTTCCTGTTTGGCCCAGTTTGCAATTTCTGTGGAAGATGAACAGGAATAGGGAGAACCAATGAGAGACTAGCTGGAGGTGTATGGACGGGCAAATTTAACTCTCATTTCCCACCAGGAAGAGGAATTAACCAAAGGCTCAGCGTGCCGTGCCGGAACCAGATTAGGGCCTGAAGCCATCCTGCGGTGTTGCGGCCAGCTCAAAAGAAAGCGAGTTGAAGAAAGTAGCTCAGGGGCACTGTAATTCACAAACCTGCAGAGCTATAAATGACAGCTATCGTCCAAAAATATACTGAAGTAAGGCTGCCAAGAGGACTTGAAAGCGGGGCAGAATTGCAGGAAACCGATTTCAGGAAATAGACTGGAATTGCATTGAAAGCATAGGAAAAGAGGCAGAACGTCCACGATGATGCACTTGGCCAAATGGGCGTATGCGTTTTTTCCTGAATATATTCAGGAAAAAACGCATACGCCCTTTTTGGCCAACCAAGCAAGCTTGCAAAGGAAATCTGCACTACAATGAAGTCTCACTTCCCCCCGGTCAAAAGGGCCATCTGAAAAAGTGTAAAATCCAGAAAGGCAGGACAGGCCATGGAGAACTGGGAGCCTTGTTATGCTGATGGGCGGGATGTAAATTGCCAACAGCCACTCGGGAGAAGTGTATGGTGTTTCCTGAAACATCTAAAAAACAAAGCAACAGAGCCTAGGGCACTTCCACTTATGGTCCTATAGCTTAGGGAAATTAAAATCAAAAAGACACAGCCACCCCAAAGTTTGGGACGCCTCTGTTTACAAGAACCTCGTTTACAGTACAAGTTCAACATCGCAGAAAGTGAAAAATGGATAAAGAAGTTGTGGTATTTACTTACAAAGCAATATCACTCAGCAATGAAATCTGTGTCATCAGGCCCTTAGCAGCACAATGAGTGGATTCAGGTATGATGATTCTAACTGAAATAGGTCACACAGAAAAAGAAACATCATAAGATATCAGCAATACACGGAATGTAAACTTGGCTATACAGGAACTGAATTACAGAACAGAAGAGGGTCTCAAATTTAGAAAACCAACTTATGCTTGCTTAAGGGGAAAGGTGAGTTGGGGTGCTGCATAAAACCAGAGATTGAAATGAGCACAGATAAAGTTCCTTAAGCCAAATATGGAATAGACAAGAGCTACTCCTTGCTCAACGAAATGGACTCAACACCGCATATTAAACGCCTAAGAATGTACCTGACTAGTAAATATCTTAAAACCTATGGATTGCTATGTCTCTGAAAGAGAATCAAGCGTGTGTACAGGGGCATAAAGGCAGCAGTGATAGGATTGGAGAGGTTCGGTGAGCAAATGAAGACCCTTTGAAGTCATACTGCAAGGTACCCATTCCACGGGTTTCAACTACCCAGGTTTAAGGTATTCTTCCTTCAGCTAAAACATGCATGTGGAACCTAGAGTATGATCAACCATGTGATCGGGAGACGTGTTCAAATATGTCTCAGTTTTCGTACCCTGGTACTCAGGTGCAACATTCCAGACGCTTTACTAACACTCTCCCGACTTGGAGAGTCAGTCCCTTTAACCTCCTGTTTGGCCCAGTTTGCAATTTCTGCGGAAGATGAACAGGAATAGCGAGAACCAATGAGAGAGTAGCTGGAGGTGTCTGGACGGGCAAATTTAACTCTCATTTCCCACCAGGAAGAGGAATTAACCAAAGGCTCAGCATGCCGTGCCGGAACCAGATTAGGGCCTGAAGCCATCCTGCGGTGTTGCGGCCAGCTCAAAAGAAAGCGAGTTGAAGAAAGTAGCTCAGGGGCACTGTAATTCACAAACCTGCAGAGCTATAAATGACAGCTATCGTCCAAAAATATACTGAAGTAAGGCTGCCAAGAGGACTTGAAAGCGGGGCAGAATTGCAGGAAACCGATTTCAGGAGGTAGACTGGAATTGCATTGAAAGCATAGGAAAAGAGGCAGAACGTCCACGATGATGCACTTGGCCAAAAAGGGCGTATGCGTTTTTTCCTGAATATATTCAGGAAAAAACGCATACGCCCTTTTTGGCCAACCAAGCAAACTTGCAAAGGAAATCTGCACTACAATGAAGTTTCACTTCCCCCCGGTCAAAAGGGCCATCTGAAAAAAGTGTAAAATCCAGAAAGGCAGGACAGGCCATGGAGAACTGGGAGCCTTGTTATGCTGATGGGCGGGATGTAAATTGCCAACAGACACTCGGGAGAAGTGTATGGTGTTTCCTGAAACATCTAAAAAACAAAGCAACAGAGCCTAGGGCACTTCCACTTATGGTCCTATAGCTTAGGGAAATTAAAATCAAAAAGACACAGCCACCCCAAAGTCTGGGACGCCTCTGTTTACAAGAACCTCGTTTACCGTACAAGTTCAATATCACAGAAAGTGAAAAATGGATAAAGAACTTGTGGTACTTACGTACAATGCAGTATCACTCAGCAATGAAATCTATGTCATCAGGCCCGTAGCAGCATAATGAGTGGATTCAGGTACGATGATTCTAACTGAAATAAGTCACACAGAAAAAGAAACATCATAAGATATCACTAATACACGGAATGTAAACTTGGCTACACAGGAACTGAATTCCAAAACAGAACAGGGTCTCATATTTAGAAAACCAACTTATGCTTGCTTAAGGGTAAAGGTGAGTTGGGGTGCTGCATAAAACCAGAGATTGAAATGAGCACAGATAAAGTTCCTTAAGCCAAATATGGAATAGACAAGAGCTACTCCTTGCTCAATGAAATGGACTCAACACCGCATATTAAACGCCTAAGAATGTACCTGACTAGTAAGTATCTTAAAACCTATGGATTGCTATGTCTCCGAAAGAGAATCAAGCATGTGTACAGGGGCATAAACGCAGCAGTGATAGGATTGGAGAGGTTCGGTGAGCAAATGAAGACCCTTTGAAGTCATATTGCATGGTACCCATTCCACAGGTTTCAACTACCCAGGTTTAAGGTATTCTTCCTTCAGCTAAAACATGCATGTGGAACCTAGAGTATGATCAACCATGTGATCGGGAGACGTGTTCAAATATGTCTCAGTTTTCATACCCTGGTACTCGGGTGCAGCATTCCAGACGCTTTACTAACACTCTCCCGACTTGGAGAGTCAGTCCCTTTAACCTCCTGTTTGGCCCAGTTTGCAATTTCTGCGGAAGATGAACAGGAATAGTGAGAACCAATGAGAGACTAGCTGGAGGTGTCTGGACGGGCAAATTTAACTCTCATTTCCCACCAGGAAGAGGAATTAACCAAAGGCTCAGCGTGCCGTGCCGGAACCAGATTACGGCCTGAAGCCATCCTGCGGTGTTGCGGCCAGCTCACAAGAAAGCGAGTTGAAGAAAGGAGCTCAGGGGCTCTGTAATTCACAAACCTGCAGAGTTATAAAGGGCAGCTATCGTCCAAAAATATACTGAAGTAAGGCTGCCAAGAGGACTTCAATGTGGGGCAGAATTGCAGGAAACCGATTTCAGGAGGTAGACTGGAATTGCATTGAAAGTATAGAAAAAGAGGCAGAACGTAAACAATGATGCACTTGGCCAAAAAGGGCGTATGCGTTTTTTCCTGAATATATTCAGGAAAAAACGTATACGCACTTTTTGGTCAACTAAGCAAGCTTGCAAAGGAAATCTGCACTACAATGAAGTCTCACTTCCCCCCGGTCAAAAGGGCCATCTGAAAAAAGTGTAAAATCCAGAAAGGCAGGACAGGCCATGGAGAACTGGGAGCCTTGTTATGCTGATGGGCGGGATGTAAATTGCCAACAGCCACTCGGGAGAAGTGTATGGTGTTTCCTGAAACATCTAAGAAACAAAGCAACAGAGCCTAGGGCACTTCCCCTTATGGTCCTATAGCTTAGGGAAATTAAAATCAAAAGGACACAGCCACCCCAAAGTTTCGGAAGCCTCTGTTTACAAGAACCTCATTTACAGTACAAGTTCAACATCGCAGAAAGTGAAAAATGGATAAAGATCTTGTGGTACTTACGTACAATGCAGTATCACTCAGCAATGAAATCTATGTCATCTGGCCCGTAGCAGCATAATGAGTGGATTCAGGTACGATGATTCTAACTGAAATAAGTCACACAGAAAAAGAAACATCATAAGATATCACTAATACACGGAATGTAAACTTGGCTACACAGGAACTGAATTCCAAAACAGAACAGGGTCTCAAATTTAGAAAACCAACTTATGCTTGCTTAAGGGGAAAGGTGAGTTGGGGTGCTGCATAAAACTAGAGATTGAAATGAGCACAGATAAAGTTCCTTAAGCCAAATATGGAATAGACAAGAGCTACTCCTTGCTCAACGAAATGGACTCAACACCCCATATTAAACGCCTAAGAATGTACCTGACTAGTAAGTATCTTAAAACCTATGGATTGCTATGTCTCCAAAAGAGAATCAAGCGTGTGTACAGGGGCATAAAGGCAGCAGTGATAGGATTGGAGAGGTTCGGTGAGCAAATGAAGACCCTTTGAAGTCATATTGCATGGTACCCATACCACGGGTTTCAACTACCCAGGTTTAAGGTATTCTTCCTTCAGCTAAAACATGCATGTGGAACCCAGAGTATGATCAACCGTGTGAACGGGAGACGTGTTCAAATATGTCTCAGTTTTCGTACCCTGGTACTCGGGTGCAACATTCCAGATGCTTTACTAACACTCTCCCCACTTGGAGAGTCAGCGCCTTTAACCTCCTGTTTGGCCCAGTTTGCAATTCCTGCGGAAGATGAACAGGAATAGGGAGAACCAATGAGAGACTAGCTGGAGGTGTCTGGACGGGCAAATTTAACTCTCATTTCCCACCAGGAAGAGGAAATAACCAAAGGCTCAGCGTGCCGTGCCGGAACCAGATTAGGGCCTGAAGCCATCCTGCAGTATTGCGGCCAGGTCACAAGAAAGCGAGTTGAAGAAAGGAGCTCAGGGGCACTGTAATTCACAAACCTGCAGAGTTATAAATGACAGCTATCGTCCAAAAATAGACTGAAGTATGGCTGCCAAGAGGACTTGAAAGCGGGTCAGAATTGCAGGAAACCGATTTCAGGAGGTAGACTGGAATTGCATTGAAAGTATAGGAAAAGAGGCAGAACGTCCACAATGATGCACTTGGCCAAAAAGGGCGTATGCGTTTTTTCCTGAATATATTCAGGAAAAAACGCATACGCACTTTTTGGTCAACTAAGCAAGTTTGCAAAGGAAATCTGCACTACAATGAAGTCTCACTTCCCCCCGGTCAAAAGGGCCATCTGTCAAAAGTGTAAAATCCAGAAAGGCAGGACAGGCCATGGAGAACTGGGAGCCTTGTTATGCTGATGGGCGGGATGTAAATTGCCAACAGACACTCGGGAGAAGTGTATGGTGTTTCCTGAAACATCTAAGAAACAAAGCAACAGAGCCTAGGGCACTTCCACTTATGGTCCTATAGCTTAGGGAAATTAAAATCAAAAAGACACAGCCACCCCAAACTTTCGGACGCCTCTGTTTACAAGAACCTCATTTACAGTACAAGTTCAACATCGCAGAGAGTGAAAAATGGATAAAGAACTTGTGGTACTTACGTACAATGCAGTATCACTCAGCAATGAAATCTATGTCATCTGGCCCTTAGCAGCATAATGAGTGGATTCTGGTACGATGATTCTAACTGAAATAAGTCACACAGAAAAAGAAACATCATAAGATATCACTAATACACGGAATGTAAACTTGGCTACACAGGAACTGAATTCCAAAACAGAACAGGGTCTCAAATTTAGAAAACCAACTTATGCTTGCTTAAGGGGAAAGGTGAGTTGGGGTGCTGCATAAAACCAGAGATTGAAATGAGCACAGATAAAGTTCCTTAAGCCAAATATGCAATAGACAAGAGCTACTCCTTGCTCAACGAAATGGACTCAACACCCGATATTAAACGCCTAAGAATGTACCTGACTAGTAAGTATCTTAAAACCTATGGATTGCTATGTCTCCAAAAGAGAATCAAGCGTGTGTACAGGGGCACAAACGCAGCAGTGATAGGATTGGAGAGGTTCGGTGAGCAAATGAAGACCCTTTGAAGTCATATTGCATGGTACCCATTACACGGGTCTCAACTCTCCAGGTTTAAGGTATTCTTCCTTCAGCTAAAACATGCATGTGGAACCCAGAGTATGATCAACCGTGTGAACGGGAGACGTGTTCAAATATGTCTCAGTTTTCCTCACCTGGTACTCGGGTGCAACATTCCAGGCGCTTTACTAACACTCTCCCGACTTGTAGAGTCAGTCCCTTTAACCTCCTGTTTGGCCCAGTTTGCAATTTCTGCGGAAAATGAACAGGAATAGCGAGAACCAATGAGAGACTAGCTGGAGGTGTCTGGACGGGCAAATTTAACTCTCATTTCCCACCAGGAAGAGGAATTAACCAAAGGCTCAGTGTGCCGTGCCGGAACCAGATTAGGGCCTGAAGCCATCCTGCGGTGTTGCGGCCAGCTCAAAAGGAAGCGAGTTGAAGAAAAAAGCTCAGGGGCACTGTAATTCACAAACCTGCAGAGTTATAAATGACAGCTATCTTCCAAAAATATACTGAAGTAAGGCTGCCAAGAGGAGTTGAAAGTGGGGCAGAGTTGCAGGAAAACGATTTCAGGAGGTAGACTGGAATTGCATTGAAAGCATAGGAAAAGAGGCAGAACGTCCACAATGATGCACTTGGCCAAAAAGGGCGTATGCGTTTTTTCCTGAATATATTCAGGAAAAAACGCATACGCCCTTTTTGGCCAACCAAGCAAGCTTGCAAAGGAAATCTGCACTACAATGAAGTCTCACTTCCCCCCGGTCAAAAGGGCCATCTGAAAAAAGTGTAAAATCCAGAAAGGCAGGACAGGCCATGGAGAACTGGGAGCCTTGTTATGCTGATGGGCGGGATGTAAATTGCCAACAGACACTCGGGAGAAGTGTATGGTGTTTCCTGAAACATCTAAAAAACAAAGCAACAGAGCCTAGGGCACTTCCACTTATGGTCCTATAGCTTAGGGAAATTAAAATCAAACAGACACAGCTACCCCAAAGTTTGGGATGCCTCTGTTTACAAGAACCTCGTTTACAGTACAAGTTCAACATCACAGAAAGTGAAAAATGGATAAAGAAGTTGTGGTATTTACTTACAAAGCAATATCACTCAGCAATGAAATCTATGTCATCAGACCCTTAGCAGCACAATGAGTGGATTCAGGTATGGTGATTCTAACTGAAATAAGTCACACAGAAAAAGAAACATCATAAGATATCAGTAATACACGGAATGTAAACTTGGCTACAGAGGAACTGAATTAAAGAACAGAACAGGGTCTCAAATTTAGAAAACCAACTTATCCTTGCTTAAGGGGAAAGGTGAGTTGGGGTGCTGCATAAAACCAGAGATTGAAATGAGCACAGATAAAGTTCCTTAAGCCAAATATGGAATAGACAAGAGCTACACCTTGCTCAACGAAATGGACTCAACACCGCATATTAAACGCCTAAGAATGTACCTGACTAGTAAGTATCTTAAAACCTATGGATTGCTATGTCTCCGAAAGAGAAACAAGCATGTGTACAGGGGCATAAACGCAGCAGTGATAGGATTGGAGAGGTTCGGTGAGCAAATGAAGACCCTTTGAAGTCATATTGCATGGTACCCATTCCACGGATTTCAACTACGCAGGTTTAAGGTATTCTTCCTTCAGCTAAAACATGCATGTGGAACCTAGAGTATGATCAACCATGTGATCGGGAGACGTGTTCAAATATGTCTCAGTTTTCGTACCCTGGTACTCGGGTGCAACATTCCAGACGCTTTACTAACACTCTCCCGACTTGGAGAGTCAGTCCCTTTAACTTCCTGTTTGGCCCAGTTTGCAATTTCTGCGGAAGATGAACAGGAATAGGGAGAACCAATGAGAGACTAGCTGGAGGTGTCTGGACGGGCACATTTAACTCTCATTTCCCACCAGGAAGAGGAATTAACCAAAGGCTCAGCGTGCCGTGCCGGAACCAGATTAGGGCCTGAAGCCATCCTGCGGTGTTGCGGCCAGCTCAAAAGAAAGCGAGTTGAAGAAAGTAGCTCAGGGTCACTGTAATTCACAAACCTGCAGAGCTATAAATGACAGCTATCGTCCAAAAATATACTGAAGTAAGGCTGCCAAGAGGACTTGAAAGCGGGGCAGAATTGCAGGAAACCGATTTCAGGAGGTAGACTGGAATTGCATTGAAAGCATAGGAAAAGAGGCAGAACGTCCACGATGATGCACTTAGCCAAAAAGGGCGTATGCGTTTTTTCCTGAATATATTCAGGAAAAAACGCATACGCCCTTTTTGGCCAACCAAGCAAGCTTGCAAAGGAAATCTGCACTACAATGAAGTCTCACTTCCCCCCGGTCAAAAGGGCCATCTGAAAAAAGTGTAAAATCCAGAAAGGCAGGACAGGCCATGGAGAACTGGGAGCCTTGTTATGCTGATGGGCGGGATGTAAATTGCCAACAGCCACTCGGGAGAAGTGTATGGTGTTTCCTGAAACATCTAAAAAACAAAGCAACAGAGCCTAGGGCACTTCCACTTATGGTCCTATAGCTTAGGGAAATTAAAATCAAAAAGACACAGCCACCCCAAAGTTTGGGACGCCTCTGTTTACAAGAACCTCGTTTACAGTACAAGTTCAACATCGCAGAAAGTGAAAAATGGATAAAGAAGTTGTGGTATTTACTTACAAAGCAATATCACTCAGCAATGAAATCTATGTCATCAGGCCCTTAGCAGCACAATGAGTGGATTCAGGTATGATGATTCTAACTGAAATAGGTCACACAGAAAAAGAAACATCATAAGATATCAGCAATACACGGAATGTAAACTTGGCTATACAGGAACTGAATTACAGAACAGAAGAGGGTCTCAAATTTAGAAAACCAACTTATGCTTGCTTAAGGGGAAAGGTGAGTTGGGGTGCTGCATAAAACCAGAGATTGAAATGAGCACAGATAAAGTTCCTTAAGCCAAATATGGAATAGACAAGAGCTACACCTTGCTCAACGAAATGGACTCAACACCGCATATTAAACGCCTAAGAATGTACCTGACTAGTAAGTATCTTAAAACCTAT